>NC_058131.1:385751765-385961358 GCF_016433145.1 Gracilinanus agilis | reverse complement strand
GTTGTTGCGGACATAATTTGGAATGTAAACTCTAAACGACCACCCTAGTACAACTATCAATAATATGGAAATAGGTATTGATCAATGACACATGTAAAAACCAGTGGAAATGCATGTCGGTTACGGGGGTGGGGGTGGGGGTTGGCCGGTGGTGGAGGGAAGAACAAGAATATGAATCATGTAACCATGGAAAAATTTTCTAAAAAATAAAATTTCAAAAAAAAAAGATTATTATAAAAATGAATAATATGGAAATAGGCTTTGAGTGATAATATATGTATAACCCAGTGCTATCACTTATCAGCTCTGGGAGAAGAGGGAAGAGGGGAGGGAGACAACAAGAATCATGTACCCAAAGAAAAATATTTTTTAAAAGACAAAATGAATTTATACAAAAGAAAAGATTAAAATTCTCTGGTTACTATATCTTAATTTATAGAAAGACACCAGCCACTTAGCAGCCTCCTCTGAGAGCCAGGTCAAAAAAAGCATACCACTCATTCTTTATTCCCAGGAAAAAGGCACCCACTTCCTCCCAGTGCTTCAATTTTTGCTCTTCTTGACATCTCTTTCCAAAGCCCCTCTGAGTGGAGAACTCTGACCTTATTTTCCCTTTTTAAAATACATAGTTTGTCTTGGAGTGCCAAAGAAAAGGATACAGGCTAGTGTTAAATTTTTATAAGACTAATGGGACAACTTCCATTGAAAAAATCCTAGATCATAGGATTATTAGTTTAAGGTTGAAAAGAATGTTAGAGGTCCTCTAGTCCAAGTCCCTCATTTTACATATCATGAAACTGAAGCCCAAAGAGGATAATGATTTGCCCAAGGTCACACAGTTAAAAAATGGAAAAAAATGGGATTCAATTTAAGATTCTCTGACTCCAAACCCATTGATTTTTTCACTCTACCATACTGCCTTTTCTAAGTGAATATTTGCTCAACCATTTATGTTCAGAGAAGAAAAATGCGATATTTATCTGAAATAAAAGCCATTTTTATGTTGTAAAAGGCTGACTATTTTACTAATATCTTCTTCTGTTGACTTCATTGTTCATGGAGGTGACCCTGAAGGTTAAACCAGTGTACTGAAAGTTCTGATAGATCATTTAAACAAGTTAGAAAGGTCCTTATTTTGGACCCGGCACTAGATTATGAATATTTCTAAAGGACCAGATTTAAATGTTGAGAAGCTTACTTCCAGGTGGTTACAAAGACTTAGGCTTAAAAGGATTGGGTTCTACTTAAGCAGAGGTTTTTAATCTGAAATTTAAATCTTAAATTTGTTTTTTAATTTTTTGGTAATTACATTTTAACATAATTGATTTCCTTTGTATTGCTATGTTTTATTTATATATTCTGAAACATTATCCTAACTAGGAGTCTCTAGGATTCACCACACCACCAAAGTTTTTGTTCAGTCATTTTCGTTATATCCAATTCCTTGTGATCCCATTTAGGATTTTCTTGGCAAAGATACTAGAATTAATTGCCATTTCCTTCCCCACATCATTTTCCAGATGAGGAAACTGAGGTAAATAGGATTAAGTGACTTGCCCAGGATAACACAGTTAGTAAGTGTCCGAGGCCAGATTTGAACTCAGGAAGATGAGTCTCCTGACTCCAGACACAGCATTCTATCTACTGTGCCACTTAATTGCTCCAGCATCAAAGGCTCCATGACCCCCCCCCCAAATTGGGAGGGAGGTAATAAGCATTTATATAGTATTTATATAGTATCCATGTCCCAAACACTTTACAAATATTATCTCACATCCTCACTACAAGCAGTAGTGGTTAACTCTATTTTAAAGTTGAAGAAACCGAGGCAGACATTAAGTGACTTGCCCAGAGTCACATAACTAGAAGCATCTGAGGCTGAATTTGAATTCAGTTCTTTCCAACGCCAGGCCCAGTGCTATTTTTGTTGCATCACAGAACCGATTACATAAATAGAGTCAATAATCACAGTGTGGTCATTATAGATCTTTTGGTATATTGAGGTCATGGCAGGAACTTCATTGGGAAATGATTTAGCCATCATCTATTTTGCAATACTTTCCAAGTGCTAAACTCTCTTTATTGACTAAATGCCTGACTAGTAATACTGATTTTGATTCTCAGTGTCAATAATTAGGGCTGGAACATTAATAGAAAGCAAAACATCACATTTCACTTCTAGTACATCTATAAAATAACCTAGCAATGTACATCAAGTTTAAAATTCCTTAAAGAAAAAGAAGCAGCCCAACAGTGTCCCAAATCTATCAGTCTTTTTCATGATGCATCATATTTCATTGGTTCATGAAGCTTGTGATATACAGCCCAAAGCAAGCCTCATGGAGAAAAGGTTTTGTTTTTTTTTTTTTTTCCTAATGTGTTCTGTTCTTATCAGGAACACCAAGCTTCCTTATTCTGTGATTTGAATTATTTATCTTTTTTTGACATAGGAAGGGTATCTTGATAGGAAAATGAAAATTAAATTTGGGTAGATGTGATCCATAACTGCCTCTTTAAAGGGTTGCATACTTACCACCTAAGTGGACGCTAGAAACATTTCAATTTCAGACCTACAGTTGTAGCAGCTGGTTGGCATAGTAAATAGAGTGCTACATTTTGAGTCAGGAAGACCTGAGTTCAAATTCAGCCTCTGACACTTAGTAGCTTTGATTCTGGACAAGTCATTTAATCTCTATTTGCCTCAAGTTCCTCATTTGTAAAACTGAGAAAATAATAAGGTCTAACTCTTGGAGTTGCTATGAGGATCAAATGAAATAACATTTGTAAATTGCTTAGCACAATACCTTGCACATGGTTTGTGTTTAATAAATGAATGCTTCCTTCCTTTCTTCCTTCCTTCCTTCCTTCCTTCCTTCCTTCCTTCCTTCTTAGAAATCCCATAATACAACTATTTGACAGGTGAACAACCAGTGCCTATGTGAATATTTAGGATTATAAGGATTTAAATTTTGGAAGGAATCTTAAAGATTAACCAGCTGTGTGCTGGTAAATGTTTTCAAACTACCTTTAAAATTTTTTTCCAGAAAAATATCTACTAATGACTCATTTTAAAGTTAATTTGCATTAGTAATGTTTTCGTCATCTAGATAAAAAAAATTATAAATTAAATCCTGATTTGTAGCATTTGTTGATTTCTGAGGTGTAAATACTCACACGGCCAATTTAACAAGAGGTTCTTGGGAGCCCGTATGAGGTGGTTCCAGCACATTCCTGCCCAGAGTGCGGAAGGACCTAGCCCAATTTCATCCAAGTAATAGATGAGATAGATTCAAAAGCAGATCTTTGGATTCCAAGTCTAGTCCTTTTTTCATTGCACTGAGACTGGGAGGTTTAATATTTTTCTAAGTTGAAGAATGTAGTAGGTCACCAACATTGAGGAAAGAATCAAAGATAGGCTTAGAATAGAGGAGGAAGAAAGGTAAGAAAGGAGCATATTAGTGTTTTATTTTTTAAGTTTGGGAACAAGCTATCACTTTTTACCTTTTGATGCAAACTGTTCCTGCTCTAATTTCAAAGATTCTACTTTTGCTAAACCAAAATCTGGTTTTACATTTATTTTTTAGAAAGAAATTTTTTAAAGTTCCTATTGATGTGATGCCTAAGGCTAAGTCATGGACATAGCCTCTGAACATACATAGCAAAAGTCTTCATTTTACAGATGAAGAAACTGAGATTAAGTGACTTGCCCAGAGTTACATAGCTAGGAAGTATGAGGCCAGATTTGAACTCAGGTCTCTAGGACTCCAGGCTTTAAACTATATCAATTAAACTACTGAACTACCTTTTAGAATGTTTGTCCCTGTTAGAATGTTAGTTCTTTATCATCATACCAACTCTTCCAAATTGCTCAAATGTGTTTCTAGTTTTCTCTTGAATTTGCATTTCAAAGCTTCTACACAGCCCAACTCTTTTTATCAAGAAGGTTTGATTTCCTCCTATTCCAGTAGAAGCCTTCTTTTTTCCTGCTATAGCCAATTTTGCAGAGTAAGTTATTCTTTTTTTTTTTAAACCCTTAACTTCTGTGTATTGACTTATAGGTGGGAGAGTGGTAAGGGTAGGCGATGGGGGTCAAGTGACTTGCCCAGGGTCACACAGCTGGGAAGTGTCTGAGGCCGGATTTGAACCTAGGACCTCCCCGTCTCTAGGCCTGGCTCTCAATCCACTGAGCTACCCAGCTGCCCAGAGTAAGTTATTCTTAGCTATGTGCCTATTTATTTTGCTTTTAGAATATTGTGTTAACAAAATCTTTTCTTAAAGATTTAGAACATTTCAGCTCTCCACTAAGACCTTGACTAATGTATGGGTCAAAAAAGTCAAGACATATTTCCAAAATTCCTATGATTTGCCCAGAAATCAGTTGGGAAGTTGTTAATAATTGTGGTGAGAAACTTGAAGATGAAAACCAAAAATAAAATCTCAATTCACTAAAGAGATTAATCATAAAAAATAATGTTACATGTATATCCATATTTTGTGCATTGAATAAAATTTCCCTCTTGATTCATACAATTTTTAAAAAACAAAAGATGCAATCATTTTTATGGGAAATCAATTTTTGTATGGGTTGGCAAAACTTTGAAAATCTCGAAAGAGGAAGGACTTTGTTATGTTTTTGTAAGGCTTTCTGTGGAGAGCTACAGTCCAGCCAACAGTTCTTTCTGGGATTTCAATGAATTTCTATGTGTCTGGCTTTTTCCTTGATCCAAATCACTGAGGCATAGTTATAGAACTCTGTCCATCACTTCAGCTACTATTTTGAGAGAGTTTTGCACTAGACCACTTGTTACCAATATTACGAAGGGAATTTTTGGTCCATGATGGGGTAAGATAGTATTGGTCTCAGAAGCACCTTCTAACTCTAGCATTCTTGGTTCTGGGTACCCCCATCATCCTCATTTTATTCCCTTTGGGCACAATCTTACTTTTAAATGTCCCTCCTAAAATATAGTACCCCAATATAGCTTGACAGGAGAGAAGAATACTATCTTTTTTTTTCCTTGTTCTGAACACCATACTTTTATTATTTCAGCCTATAATTGAATTAGGTATTTTGGAAGACACATCATAATGTTGACTCATCTTGAATATGCTAAAAATAAAAACCCTTTTTATTGTCTTTAGCATATTTCTCAAGACCTAGCTCATTCTGGGCTAAAACCTCCTTAGCACTATTATAGGGAAACAATGACACTTTTATATTTGTCCTTTATGTACCACTTTCTATATTTTTTGACCTTTTTGAAATCTTTTGTCAAAGTCCAGAGTAAATGTATATCTATACCTTTCATTCACCTTCTCATATGTACTAGTGTCATCTCTTTCTTCTAAGATTCCTCTGATTAGTTAGAATTTGGTCCAGAATAACATCTCTCTTTTGTTGTCATTGTTGTTCACTTGTTTCAGTCACATCTGAGTTTTTGTAACCCTATTTGGGGTTTTCTTGGAAAAAACACTGGAATGGTTTGTCATTTCCTTCTCCAGCTCATTTTATAGATGAGGAAACTGAGTCAAATAGCATAAGTGACTTGCCCAGGATCACACAGCTACTTAGTATCTAAGTTCATATTTGAACTCAGGAAGTCTTCCTTGATTCCATGCCCAGCCCTCTATCCCCTATGGCACTCAGATGCTCATTTTGCTTCTATTTATTTCTGAGAGACAACAATGTCAGAAAATTAAGTCAAGAGTTGATTGTATGATCTGTTTTTTTTAAAAGACTCAGACTTTTAGCAGATGTCAAATATGCTTGAAATCCTACCATCACTACTTGATCTTATTTCTGTGCCAATTTGTGATTTGCTTCAGAGAAGTACCATTTGTATTTTCCATCTGATTTGATAGTCTGTAACAGTCTTAAAATGGCATAATTTCTGATTTCTTTCTCCACTTATTCTTTTTTTCCTTTTTTTTTTTATGCCCTTACCTTCTGTCTTAGAATCAATACTAAGTTTTGGCTCCAGGGGAGAAGAGCAGTAAGGGCTAAGCAATTAAAGTTAAATTATTTGTTCAAATAGCTAGGAAATATCAGAAATCAAATTTGAACCCAAGACCTCCCCTTCACAGACTTGGCTCTCTATCCACTGAGCCACCTACTTTCCTACTCCATTTATTCTTATGATGGTTTTTTTTTTAATTTTAAACCCTTAACTTCTGTGTATTGACTTATAGGTGGAAGATTGGCAAGGGTAGGCAATGGGGGTCAAGTGACTTGCCCAGGGTCACACAGCTGGGAAGTGTCTAAGGCCGGATTTGAACCTAGGACCTCCTGTCTCTAGGCCTGGCTCTCAATCCACTGAGCTACCCAGCTGCCCCCCTCTTATAATGTTTTTTTAACCAGAGGATCATCAATTTAGGGCTGGAAGGGATCTTAGTGGCCAGTTATTCCAATCCCCTCATTTTACAGATGAAGCAACTGAGCCTCAGAGACTTTTCCAAGGTCACATGGAAAGCATATTATAGTCTTCTAATGGTAATCTAGCACTCTTTCCCCCTGTACTACATTTTCCCTTAGTTACAAATGTATTAAATTGGTGTGATATGCAATTCTACTTACCTTTTCTTTATTAGTTCTATTTCTTTTGAATGAGACATTATCTTCCCTTTCAGTTTTCTAGTCATCACTGCTCTCCTTCCACTAAGTCTCAGTGGTACCCATTAGGTAATATATATTCCATTGTGGCAAAATCTAAAATTCACTCCACACTTCTTTATTTTTATTATTTCTCATATGTTATGCATGTAATACTGGCATCTGAAAGCAAACATTATTGCTGGTTCTCTCACTGGTTATGTCTTCCTAGCTATTATTGAGCTCTCCTCTCCTATTACTATTCTCTCTGTTCTATGTGACACACTTTAATTAGTACTTGGGAGCAAGCTCTCACATAAGTATCTCTCAAATGTGGTGACACATTTTTTGATAAAAGAGGATCTGACAAAAAAAATAGAAAGTGTGGAAACACGGATTTTGGTACATAGTTTGTCCATTATAAGAGTTTTGAAGGGTCCCAAACCAATGATTTCATTCATGAAAGGAGTTCCCCGGTAAAGAGATTCTTTCCATTACAACAGATGGGCAATTTGTCTATAATTTGTAATCCCAGAAATTTGCCTGATCAGTGAGAGTTTAAGGGGTTTGTTCAGAGTCACACAGCTAGTATGTGTTAGAAATAGAATTTGAGGGGCAGCTCAGTGGATTGAGAGCCAGGCCTAGAGATGGGAGGTCCTAGGTTCAAATCTGACCTCAGACACTTCTTGGCTGTGTGACCCTGGGCAAGTCATTTGACCCCCATTGCCTACCCTTACCACTCTTCTGCCTTGGAGCCAATACACAGTATTGACTCCAAGATGGAAGGTAAGAATTTAAAAAAAAAATAGAAATAGAATTTGAACCCCTATCTACCTGAGGCCAAGTGCTACAGGGCCACAATAATAATAGCTCATAATTTATAACAAAGCATTACAAAACTGTTACTATCTGTTATCTCATTGGTACAGTGGCCCTAGGGATGCTGGTAATGAAGGTACTATGTCTCATTTTAAAGATGAGTAAATAATGCTTAGAGAAGTTAAATGTTCAAGATAACATAGCAAATACATTCCCACTAGTGGAAACTTCTATTCAGATTTTGATTCTCGAGTCCAAATCTCATTTTTGCTCATTTTCTCTAAACCTTTGGGTTTTTTGTCTACAGAATGAGAAGACTAAAGTAGATGACCTCTAAGGTTCTTTCCAGCTCTAAATCTCTGATTCTTTGATTGGAAGGAGTTGATGGCCCAGTGATTGAAGCATTGGACCTGGATTCCAAAAGACTTGAATTCAAACATGTCCTCAGACACTTCTTAGCTGTCCCTGGTAGAGGTACTTAATGACTAATTGCCTCAATTTTCCTCAATTGTAAAAGGAGATTCTACATGCACTTACTTTTGCAGGGTTGTTGTAAGAATCAATAAGATAATTGTGAAAACATTTGGCATAGTGTCTAGCACATAGTAGGTGTTATATAAATACTTGTTCCCTTCTTCTTTCCCTCCCACAATCCATTATTCTTTTTATTATACTATATATCATCTCAACCAGGACCAACACTAGCATCATGGTCTTAGACAAGGGGCTTGTTCTTCATTGTGATTCTAGAGTGAAATAAGACAAAATCATTCAGAGACCAGTCTATTAAATCTGAAAATCAAAGATAAGCTTTCATTGGGATATTTGGACATTCCTATGCTACAAAAACTTTTCTAAAAAAGACTTCCGTTGTGGAAATGTGACTATTGGGAAGGAATTTCTCCATATTCTCAGAAAATATAAGGAGCTGAATACAATTTGCAAACAGCTGGATCTGGCTTAGTGGTAATTTTCTGCCCCATATTTTAGGATTTGCTGTAATGGTGTTCTAGTGGAGTTGAGTGGCTAGAAGCATTCAGATTCCTCTCTAACTGCACCTGAGATCTCTGTTAGGGGGCCAAGGCAACAGCCCTCATCATGTCATATTGTCACTGAATTGACTGCTTTCAGTTCCCACCTCAGGTCCCTGGTTAAAATAGATTTAGAAAAAGTAGAGGTCTTCCCGGTCAAGAAATGTCATCTTGAATTTATTTTCTTCCCCTGTCCTGAGCCCATATTTATTATTAAAGCACAGCCAGGCAACACACTTTACTTTTCTCAAATGTGTCGACTGCAAATAATAAATATTGGAAAATATATAGTGCAATAAGCAATTGATTTATAAGCCCCCAGCAGACACATGCAGTATTCTGAATACATAATTACATTGCCAGCAGTACATTTTTTACCTGAGATATGACACATTTAGATAAAAACTAAGTATGCACAACGGGGTGCCTTGTCTAAATCTGGGTATGAAGAATGCATATAAAATTAGCATTCCATTAGAAATAAGCAAAATGTAGAATGGGACTATAAAGCGAGGCTATATCCCCATATAAATGCAAATGACATCACTTTAGAACTGTATCCTTGGTTTTCTTATAGCAAAAAGGTCACTGCCTACTTTAGTATTAGAGCTAGTGAAATCCTATGTGCCAATTAACCTTTCAGGTGTGCCAAATATATAGCCCATTTATTTCCAAACTATTCCTTTCTGAGGTCACCAGAGCCCCCTATAGGCAGGGAGTACTCATCAGCCACACGATCACTGGATTTCATACTGGAAGGGATATCAAAGATTATCTAGTCGATTTAAGATAGAAGGAATTAAAAAACCCTTAGAAAAATCACATTAAATCATAAGATTGTACACATAAAGAGAGAAGAGACCTCATGGGATAATTAGTCCAACTCTCTCATTTTACAAATGAGGAGCCTGTGACTCAAGGAGGGTAAGTCATTTGCCCAGGGTTCCTTATAGTTGTAGTAAAAAACAGAGACAGAATTTGAACTTAAGCCTTCTGGTTCTAATTCAGAATCCTCCCCACCATACTATGCTGTCCATATGTGCTTTGGAAGGTGTTACAAGAAGTCCCACACCAAGGCAGTCCATGAACTTTGTTTAGGAGCTGGAAGATTCAGGTTCTAGCCCCTTTCTGCTCCTAGTTAACTAGGTGACCTCTGGAAAATCTTACATGTGTGTGAGGTAAAGTTTCCTCCATTGTCAAGCCAGAAGGTTGAACCACATGATCTCCTACGTTTATTTTAATATTGACATTTATTTTATGAAACTAATTAAATGACCCAAATATTTATTGGGCAGCAATTATTATAGAATCATAAACTGGTAGTTGGGAAAGACTTCAGAATGTCCTCATTTTATGCAGGAGGAAACTGAGGCACAAAGAGGAAAAGGGCCTTTTCAGGTCTGTATTTGTGTTCTGTAGTTAATACAAGCAAAGCATAAGGCAATATTCTACCCTTCTGCCTACATCTTCTAGCCTTCTGAAATTATAGAATGATAGGCTTACACATGTGAAATTTGGTGACTGCTAAAGGGACCCTATATTTGAATGTTAAATTATACGATATAGAGGGCAACTGGGTTGCCACAGTGGATAGAGTGCCTGGTCTAGAGATGGGAGGTACTGGGTTCAAATTTGACCTCAGATACTTCTTAGTTGTGTGACCCTGAGCAAGTCACTTAACTCCATTTGCTGAGCCCTTGCCCTTCTGTCTTAGAGTTGTTACAAAGACAGAAAGTAAGGGTTTAATGAAAAATTGTATAATTTAGATGATACATGCTGTAGAAATTCAGAGAATGAGAAAATCTATGAGTGGTTTTCTAACCTGGAGGTGGAAAGAAACAGTTGGTTTAAAGTAGATGGAGGGGACAAAGGAAAAGTAATATAAGAACAGACATTTCTATAGTACTTTATATTTTTCAGAGAACTTTCCTCACAGCAACCTGTGAAATAACTAGTGCAAGAGTTATCTCCATTTTATAGAGGAGAAGACAGAGGCTCAGAGAGGTGAAATTACTTACTAAAGATTACCGACATCAATGGCAAAGTGAGGAACTAAATCTAGCCTTCTAGCCCCAAATCTACAATTCTTCCTGGGCATGGAAAAACAACAACACTTTTTCCTCTTTTAGGCATGAGGTAGGAATTAGCATGATGTACAACAGTGATTCCCAAAGTGGGCACTACCGCCCCTGGTGGGTGCTGCAGCGATCCAGGGGATTGGTGATGGTTACAGGTGCATTTATCTTTCCTATTAATTGCTATTAAAATTTTTAAAAAGTTAATTTACAGGGGGCTAAGTAATATTTTTTTCTGGAAAGGGGGCGGTAGGAAAAAAGTTTGGGAACCACTGATGTACAAGGTAAAGCTAAAGAAAATTATTTGACAGGAGTCAAAGATTCATACCAAGAATAAGGCTAGTTGGTGAATGCACCTAGATTTCATAGGACTTTGAAGGAATTGTAAGTTTGTAATTTGACCTAAAACTGGAGTTGGTTGAACCCCCAAGTCTTTTGGTGATGATTTTTCAGACTTTTACTATATTCAATCTGACCACTAGCTTTCAACAGTAACAGGTTTATTACAGATGATAATTGGGATTAGGTAAGGAAGGAGGCTAGGAATGTCCCTATGCTAATAATTATCTACCTTTCCCAGAACCCCACTGACCTTGCAAAAGGTTGCTTTGGTCCCCCACAAAGTTGGGGCTACACTGACTACCTCTCTACCTAAATTCTCACCATCCTGTCTAGCTATCCTAGGCTGAGTCCATCCAAATATAGTCTTTGGTGAAAGCCAGAACTAGTTGCTGAATCAAGAGCTGGTGACAGAAATGACATACACCCCAGGTTGTAGGCATAACTCTGAAGTAACCAAGAAGTCCAGGTCACTGTCACTGGTAGTTTCTTCTTAAGAGGTCACTAGGTGTTACTTTGATGTCTGGGATCACTCAGGGACAACAAGGACCAAAGTAGAGGATTGGGGTAAGTCTCACACTGGTTTAGGAGAGAGCGCTAAATTCAGAAGCTGTTCACTTCTTCACCAGCTCTTCACTCTCTCCCCAACTGCCAGGCCAGCACCTCAGAACTCCAACTCAGGATTCTGAGCTCCCCTCTTCCACATTTTGTTCTCTGCGTCCAGCACATTTCTGTATTTTCACTGTGGCCCTTCACAGTTTTCCCATATTCCTCCCTATCAGAATGAAGAACTCATACTACTCTACATGTTGGGGAAACCAGTCCTGTAGATACCCAGATGCCCACCTCTGAGAAGAAACAAGCATTTTAAGAGCTTACATTCTAATAGAGGAAGATAACCCATAAAGTCGATTTAGAATTGGACAGAGGATAAGGGTACACATTTGGTAACCTGGCACCAAGCAGGAGAAGGTGAAAACTTACCTCACAGAATTCCAGGGTTAGGAATCTGAGTTTGAGGGCTAGGAGAAGAAGAAAACCAGGAAGTATGGTTTGGAATGGGCCTGGGAGTAGCATTGTGACCTATTTCTGGTAAGATGAGAACTCGTCTATAAAAGCCTTATTCATCAGTTAGAGGAGGTTAAACTCTCTTCAATAGGAAAGTCCTAATCATAGAAGGTGGTATTTATAACTAATTGTAATGCAAACTTTTTTCTTCTAGATTTAATGTAGTATTATTTTGGATGGGTGTAATTTGGCTAGGCTCATCTCTAGATGTCAGACCTATCTGTGGAATCTCTAACCAGTTTCTTGGAAACTTCTCAAGTCAAGTCAATAAGCAGTTCTGAGTACCTAATTTATGCCAGGCATTCATCTGACACCTTAGTAACATATAGGAAAGGAAATATACATTGAAAATGTTTTTTTAAAAAAAGCTTCATTATGACAAAATTGCAAAGCCAAGATTTGGAAATTTGATTATAACACTCATTCCCAATTGAGAACAGCCTCATTTCTAATTTCCACAGAATGACTTGGGAAAACAACTCTAAGACTTGGGCCTCTGGAATTGGGGAAAGATCTCTTCAGCCAGGATCCCTCTCTGGCACTAGAAGGGGAAGGTAGAAGCCTTCATGTCCTTGTTATATCTTTTAAAAGACTTTATCTGCCAGTGTCATGCTGTTCTAGTTCATTTCTCCTTTCTTGATAATTCTCTCTCTTTTTTTATTCCTTAGGATCTCAAGAACATACTAAGACTTTTGGACACTTAGAAATGGTCACTGCATTTTCAGATACCTCCATGCTCATATCATGTGAACTAGCTTTTCATTTTTCAAGGATCTTCTTCTATCACCTCCCAGTGATACAACCACTCTATGCTGCCTCCCAGGTTGTGAGTGCTGACTGGGCCAAAGTGTTCTGGAATATTAGATAGATTATTTGCCCTGCCCATACCTATTACATCCACTCTCTGAATTTTAAACTTGGTGCGATACAAAGAGTATTAGATTCAGTATTAGCATTTTGATTTGAATCCCACTTCTAGTATTTATTATTCATGTGATCTTAGACAAATCACCTCAGTTTCTTCATCTCTAAAAAAATTTGGATTTAAATGAATTGGAGGAATTCCATATAAACTGGAACAACTTCCAGGAATTGATGCAGAGTGAAAGGAGCAGAACCAGGAGAACATTATACACAGAGACTGATACACTATGGCACAATCGAATGTAATGGGACTTATGTACTAGCAGCAATCCAGGACAATTCTGAGGGACTTGTGAGAAAGAACATTATCCACAACCAGAGAAAGAACTGTGGGAGTAGAAACACAGAAGAAAAACAAATGCTTGATCACATGGTTTGATGAGGATATGATTGAGGATGTAGAGTCTAAGCCAGTGATTCCCAAAGTGGGTGCCACCGCCCCCTGGTGGGTGCTGCAGCAATCCAGGGAGGGCGGTGATGGCCACAGGTGCATTTATCTTTCCTATTAATTGCTATTAAAATTAAAAAAAATTAATTTCCAGGGAGCTAAGTAATATTTTTTCTGGAAAGGGGGCAGTAGGCCAAAAAAGTTTGAGAACCACTGGTCTAAGCAATCACCCTAATGCAAATATTAATAATATGGAAATAGGTCTTGATCAATGACACATGTAAAACCCAGTGGAATTGCATGTTGGCCATGGGAGGCAGATGGGAGGAGGGGAGAGAAAGAACATGACTCATGTAATGATGGAAAAATAGTCTAAATCAATTAAATAAACATTTTCAAATTTAAAAAAAATTAGATTTAAAGTCAAGATCTGGATTTGAGCTCTGGCTTATCAACTTACAATTTGAATGACCTTGGACAAGTCACATCATTTTTTGAAGCTTTGTTTTCTATATCTGTAAAGAAGTCTGGGTTAAATGACCTATGAGGTCCCTTCTGATCTCTGAGGATCACAGGCATTGGTATGTTAGAGAATTTCTTAGTCCAAGTTTCTAGGGAGCCAGAGAGAATCTTGCCCACCAGCTGGAATGAAGACTGGAGATCAAATAAAGTTAGTCAACAGCATTTGTCAAGTGTCTGCTATATACAGGGTGATAAGCACTAGAGACACACACAAAAAAAGTCTGCCTCTCTCGGTCTAATGAGGATGAAAACATGCAAGCTGCAAGCAACTATATACAAAAAAAAGCTCTATACATTGCTATATAAATTGGAGATAATCAACAGAGAGAAGACACTAGAATTAAGTGGGGAAATGTCAAGAAAGACATGATAAAAGGTGGTAGGATTTTAGCTGTGGGACTTGAAGGAAGTCTGGGAAGCTAGAAGGCAGAGATGGAGAGAGAGAGAATTCTAGTCAGAGAAAATGCCTGGGGTCAAGAGGTGTAGTGTTTTGTTTGAGGAATAGAAAGGCCAGTGTGACAGGATTGCTAGGGAAAATGTAGGATCAGAGTGGGGATATGTGTAAAGTGTACAAGGACTGGAAAGTAGGGGGTTGGGAGTGAGCAATAGCAAGTAACCAGCCTTTATTAGTATGCTAAGGAAGGATGCTCACTGGGAGCAGTTTCAGCCTGCAAGGCTTCAGCCTTAACTTATACAACTTTTCAGGTCTGTTCAGAGCACACAGCCAATAATAAGCATTCTGGGACATTTTACTAGACCTATATAGGGCATTGTTCTGTTATCTGAAGGAAGCTGGTTGCTTAGGCTCCTGTAACTGGAGGTTCAACAATTTGTTTCATCGTCTGCTTATTAGTGCTCATAGTCTTAGTGGTTCTTGCCCGTGATTGACTGGAAAGCCTTTCCCAGAGAAAAGAACAAGGCTATCATTTTAGTCATATAATATGCTTCCCAAATGACCGGTCTTTTCTTCCTCCCCAATTGCTTATCTCTAAGGTCACGTCTAGTTCTAAATTCTATGACTTAAAGGAGGTGCTGCCTGAAGAGTTTAGTTTTCTCTGACCCTTCTCTAGCCAAAAATGCTGGACTTTTCCTTAAGTCATGTGATAATTTTTATGGCTTTACTGGCTTCCATTCCAAATCTTGTGGGGTTTTGCCCCTTTTCCATCATTCCTTTCTAGTTATTTATTATTTGTGTTAGTAAAAATATTAAGACTATTTTATAAGCAATTAGTAATTTTTACTTCACAAAACAATTCACTCAAAACGATCTTCTCAACCTGTAACTTCACTGACAGTAGGGAACCCAAGTGAAAACTCCATCCAACAAGAGAGAGTCTTGATTCATAGTTTCAGAAGATTAGGAGCATTCAAAGTTTAAGTGAATTGAACCAGGTAGTATGTCACATAAGCAGGACTAAAATCCAGGTCTTTAGAAGGCCAAGGCCCAGTTGTAATCTGCAATATTGTTATATACTGCATGTATAAACATGTCCTCCTTTCCTCATGTAGAGAGGAGAGGTCTAAGGGTAAGAGCCCTTATCAAATTTATCTCAAAATTCTGAGCCGTGGAAGGCCCTCTTCCATATGCTCTTCACCTCTCCATTTCCACTGTAATCTTCCTCTTACACCACTACTTCTCTCCTCTTCCTAAAGTAATTGCTTTCTTTAGTTCTCTCCTTTATCTTCACATCTTGGTTCCCTCCTTTCTTAAATGCTGATTTTCTTTCAGCCTTTATTCTAGGTTAGTGGGTTTAGAAATATTAAAAATAACTCCAAGTCTCTGATTTTCGTGAGTTAAAGTATAAACCCAGAGGTACACAAGGAATAGATCTTCTAGTATAACACCGCACCCCCAGTTCACCTCCAAACTCATTATGGTGGATGGGACTTGGATCAGTGACTGACCTCTAGAGATTTAAAAGGACCTGAGGAGAGATTTACTGCCAGTGAACATGGAAGCTGGTGGGCCAAAACCACTGAGAGAAGGTTGCATTGGTTAAGACCATTTTGTAATTGACTTGACCTTCAGCCACACTTTTATTTGCTGGCTCCCAAAATAAGCACAGACTAGCTTAGGGGTGTGTGAAGAAGCAGGACAGCCCAGTCCTTAGGAAGAGCTTTCAGGATGAATTTTCCTCTCACTCTTAGCATTTAACATATCCCCTTAAGCCTGGATGCTCTTTGAAGCAAGATACTGGCTTAATTGGGACTCTTTAATAAAATTTAATGCTATTTTTTTTAAACCAAGAAAGATGAAAAGTTGCCTAGAGGGGAATCTTGAGCACAAGGTATTTAAAGAAATGATTCTGTGAGGATGCAGATCACTATCTCAGCCTCCACAATTCATTTAATGAAATGAGATTAGCATTTCAATATAACACTTGCTCTCCTCCCCACCTCCTCCTCTCCCTTTTTTTAACCAAAAAAAAAAAAAAAAAAAAAAAAGAGGGGGGTGGGGTGGAAACAGCCCTTAAAGAGTAACCTCTTGCTGCAGAGTGAAGCTTAGTATTCTCTAGTTTTTGCAAATGAGGGCTGGAGCTTTTACCAGATAATTAAGTAGGTAGAATTCCCTTTCTGTTATTAACACTGAAATTGAAGCTGTAATAGTTCCTCAAGCAAGCTTGAGGAAGAATAAGCATGAAGTGACTAGACATTCAATTATATAAGATATCCAGCATCTCTGTAACGGAGCCAAATTTCAGTTTGACCTAAGAAAGAATGTTTTAACAAAATTCCCACAATCCAGTGGACCATCCTCAGAAGCTTCAAATGGAAGCTGGAAGACTATCAATCTAGAATATTGTCAAAGGAGTTCTTGCTTTGGGTGGTAGACTGAATTAAATGATTTCTAAGGTCCCTTTCACTCTAAAATTATACTATTCTGGGGGGCAGCTGGGTAGCTGGGTAGCTCAGTGGATTGAGAGTCAGGCCTAGAGACAGGAGGTCCTAGGTTCAAATCCGGCCTCAGACACTTCCCAGCTGTGTGACCCTGGGCAAGTCACATGACCCCCCCATTGCCCACCCTTACCCAAGGAGCCAATACACAGAAGTTAAGGGTTTAAAAAAAAGTTAATCAAATAAAATTATATTATTCTGAAAAGTAAAAAATATCAAGGGAATCAATTTTTTAAAAAGTTAAGGAAGGCGGCCTACAATACTGGATCTCAAACTGTATTACAAAGTGGTAATCATCAAAACAATCTGGTACTGGCAAAGAAATAGAGTTGGTGGATCAATGGAATAGATTAGGTACATTATACATAGTAGTAAATGACGTTAGTAATCTAGTATTTGATAAATGCAAAGATCTAAGCTTTGGGGACAAGAAATAATTATTTGACAAAAACTTAGGAAAACTGGAAATAAGTTTGGCAGAAACTAGGTATAGACCAACATCTTGCACTGTATACCAAGATAAGGTCAAAATGGACGCATGATTTAGACCTAACCATTGAAGCCATAAGTTAATCAGGGGACTGTGGAAAAATTTACCTGTGGATAAGGGAAGAATTTATGACTACACACAAAAAAGATAAGATAATGGGTAAAATGGATAATTTTATCACATTAAATTAAAAGAGATTTGCACAAACAAAGCCATTGCTGACAATATAATAAGGAAAACAGGAAATGGCAAAAAGTTTTTCATAACTAGTTTCTTCAATCAAGACCTCATTTCTCAAATATATAAAGAACTGAGTCAGATTTCTAAGAGTACTGTTGTTGTTCAGTCATTTTTAAGTCATGTCCAACTTTTTCTGACTCTATTTTCCATTCCTTCTTTAGTTTATTTTACAGATGAAGAAACTGAGGCAAACAGGGTTAAATTGTTGTGGGAGAGCTTTGAGGTGAAACCCCAGGCTCAGGATAGGTTGCATTTTGCAAGAATGCAAGACTCCAAAACTTAGTTTAGAAATAAAAGAAGTTTATTAATTTGGAAGCCATGTTGAATAGCCAGTAGATGGGGTCTGGGGGTTTTAATATCCTTTTGACAACAGGCCTTAAAGGATAAGGGAGGGGTGTGAATCAGGAATGAGATAATTCAGGGGTCTGCAACCTTTTTGGCCATGAGAGCCATAAACGCCACATTTTTTAAAATGTAATTTTGTGAGAGCCGTACAGTGCTCACAGTGCGAGCTCCTGTAACAGTGCCTGAAAAAAAAATGACTTTATGGCTCCTGCAGAAAGAGCCATATCTGGCCCTCTAAAGAGGCAGATATGGCTCGAGAGCCATACCTTGAGGACCCCTGAGATAATTCATTGAGGTTGGGAGTATGAAGGATAATCTGTGGAATTGGAGGGATAATTAGATTAGGTACCTCCCAGTGCTTCTCAGGGTGGAACTGGGAGGTGAATATTTACATAAATTGAAGATCTAGGGGAAAGTCCAAGGGGGATATTCCTCTCAGGGAGCAAAAAGGAACCAGTAACAATTCTAGAGTTTGGGGTGTCTAGGAGGGAACCTGTCCCCCCATATCAAAATGGCTTGCCTAAAGCCACATTGTTAGGGCATATCTGAGGCCAGATTTGAACACAGGAAGATGAGCCTTCCTAAATACAGACCTGTTATTCTATCTACTGTACCACCTACCTTCCCCATATAAGAATACTAGTCATTCACCAACTGATAAATAATTAAAGGATATGAATAGATAGTTTACAGAAGAAGAAATCTAAGCTATCTATAACCATGTGAAAAAAATGCTCTAAATCATGGTAGATGTGAGGGATATGGAAAAATTGGAACACTGATATACTAGAAGTGGAAGTTCAAGAGCTTTCAGTCTGGAGCAAAAATCATGTCTTTTTCTCCCTTCTCCTCAACACCTTCCTGTACCTCCCCCTCATTGACATTGAACTCTTATACCACACTGTCCTGGATATTTTCCTCCATGGTTGGTGCTCCGCAGGTACAAGATTAAGCTAGCCCACAGATACTTCACAGGAGACCTTGATGCAGGGATCATATTTTAGCTCTGATGTGTTTGTTTCCTCACTGATGAACATTCCATTGTCTTGATCTTATGACAGGCAGCACCTCCTGAAAATGAGAATGATTTATAAACACTAGATTCCATGTGCTTCTTTAATGGCCTCTGTCCACAAGTTAGATTGCCCAACTAGTTGGATGGCTTATGATAAAAGCTTTAGTCTAGTGAAAAGAGATTTAATTTACAGCCTATAGTAGCATAGTATACGAACACTGGAATGTATCTCAGAGGGCGTCTAGTTCAAATGTCTACTGAAACAAGTCTATGTAATCAAGATGATTTCAGAGTTACCTTGAACACCTCACAGAGATGGGCTATTTCCTTTTTTGTGGGACAAGAGAAGGAAGTGAACCAAGATAACCATTTTCCTTTGCATGTTACAAACTTCTATTGAGACCAAATTTGACTTCCTTAGAATCAAGGAACCTTATCTTAGTATTCAGAGCAAGATATTGGTCTATACCTAGTTTCTGTCAAACTACTTTCCAGTTTTCCCAACAGTTTTTGTCAAATAATGAGTTCTTGTCCTAAGAGCTTGGGAAATGACCAGTATTCTTATCAGGGCAGCCAGGTGGTACAGTAGGAAGAGCAATAGACCTAGAGTTAGAAACCTCATCCCTCCATCCCACTATCACAATTCATTATCAGGTTTCATACTTATAAAATTCATGTGCTTATTAGAGGTAATCTAAGTCCTTTCCCTAGATTAGTCTTTCAGAAACTACAAGACAGTTTTTATGTCTCACTTCTATCTTTTTCATTTCCAGTTTCTTCAAACAATGATTGTGTAGAGATCTAGGTTCCTCCTCATACTCCTGTTTCTGCTTCTCTGGACATCTTCCAGTATGGCCATATGCTTGCCAGAATGTGGTATCATGAAGTGAACACAGTATTCCTGATAGGAGGTCTTGCCTGTGCAGGAAACCAAGGGCCTCTTCATTCCTAAATCTGAATAACAGGCTCCTAATGATTCAGGTTAAATTTCCAATTCCTTTTAAGAATGCATCAGTTCAAAAGTAAGCATGCAAAAAGGCTCTAGTCTTCCTTCTCCTATGTTCTATCTATAACGTCATAGGATCATAGATTTTTCAGCTATAATGGAACTTAGAAATCTCATCCAAGTCCTTCATTTTACCAATGGGAATGCTAATACTCATAGAAAAGAAATGACTCCTCCAAAGTTACCTAGATAGAACATATTTGAACCCAAGGTGAATAATTCCCCTGTAAAACTTCTCTTCTGCCTATATCACAGCTTTACAACTTCGGTTAAATCATTTAAAACAGGCTTGAACTAAATATCCCCATCTGTGTAGTAGACATTTCATTCAATTAGTCACACACTTAGTAAACAGAAAGTATCTCACCAAAGAGATAGCATCAAGAATAAACTTGACCAGAATAGTAGGTAGGTTGGTCATGGAACAAGAGAGAAAAATAATTGATACGCAATCCACATGTTGCCTTCCTACACTTAAGAACTGCTAGACCACTGGTATGACAGTTGACACCACTCTAGTAGTTTGAGCTAATCCATCCTCTACTGAGGTGTCAAAGTGATTTTAAACTCTGGTCTGACCAACTCTTCTCCCTTCTCATTAAATATGACAAACTGTTGCCTCCAGGATCAAATGTAAAATTCTCTGTTTGGCATTTAAAGTCATTCAAATCCTGGATTCTTTCTACTTTATACAGGACTCCTCTTGCTCCTGAGTGTGTCTTTTTACTAGCTGACCTGGATCACTAAAATGTTCTGCCTCTGTATTTTGTGATCCCAAACGATTTTCTAGGCTAATTTCAAATCTCAGTTTCTCTAAGGAGCTTTTCCCTTTATCCCACTCCCTCAACTAGTAGTGCCTTCCCTCTGAGAATCATTTCTAATTGTACTGTATATGTCTTGTATGATCATAATTATTTTAATGGTATATTTCCCCCTTAGAATATAATCTTCTTGAGGGCAAGGGTTGAATTTTTGTATTTACAATGCTTAGCCCAATGACTACCATTCCAAAAATGCCTGTTGAGTGAATGACTGATAGAAAGAAGAGAATACATAGATCAAATGTGATCTATACTCCTTTATGGAGTAATACTAAGATAACAAATTCATTGAGGTTTTTCCAAGAGAGTCATTATTCTTGATCCCAGGGTTAAAACAGGGCTCTGTCCTTAAGTTCTTTACAATGTTAAAGTAGCAGGATGTCTGTCTGATGTACCTCTAGAAGGTAGGTGATGAGCTCTTACTCTTTATTCTGGTTCCAAAACCTTTTCCACCTTCTTAGGATCCCCATGAAACTAAAAGGTTTTACAGAGGTTTGGTCAAAATTTATCACTGAAAGTGGGGTGATATTCTCCTATTGTTTTTGTTCTCTCTAAGACTACGCTGAACAGATACTTAAGGAGTGACTTTAGAGTGATATCAAGTTTTAGCTTTAGAAGGGGAAGTGGACCATCCATGGGTATTCTTATTACCTTGTTAATTACTCTTGAAATTGGTCAGGGGATCTTGTTTCTAGGGCATTCAGTAAAACCTTATTTAAAAAATGGCCTTGGAGAAATCATTCTCTTAACCTGAAATGTTTCATTGTTCAAATGAGTATGTTAATAGTGCCTATGTTTCCCAATCTGGGGAGAAATCTAATGATCTCTTGATTTTTCTTCTTTCTCTTTTAGGATATAACAAACCAGTTACCAAAGAAAATTTCACAACCACCCTTCTCTTCAATAAAAGTCAGTGGCTCCCACTGAATAACAAAAATGAAATTCTTGATTAGGCAAATAAAGCTCTTTATAACTTTGAGCCTTCCTGCCTTTTAGCCTTAAACTTTATTCCATTCCACATAATGCACATTTACAGTGGCCTACTGTCTGTTTATCCCACATGACATATGTCCTAACTTTGGGCCTCTTCACTGATTATCCCCATCCCTGGAATTCTGTGCCTCCTCACGCTTCTCCTTTTCCCCTTGGCATCCTTTAAGAAAGCTCAAATTCCATGTGCAAACAGCTTTTCTCTCTCATCCATCCCCACTGCCTTCCTTTTGAGTACAACTTGCATCATTATTCCTATTTAGTTTTGACCTTCAGAATATGAGTTCCTTGAGGACAGGTACTGGCTTTTGCCTTTTGTCAGATGTCCAGAACTTAGCATACTTCTTGGTCCATTGTAGGTATTTAATAAATGCTTGTTGGTTGCTTGACTGACTTACTGATAGAGGGATGAAAGCATTGTTGGGTTGTGATCTGTATCCTTGCAGCTAAAGCCCTCATCAAGGAGATTCACTAAAGATCATATAATTAAGGCATTGTGCTAAATTCTGTGGTTAAAAAGATGTCCCTGTCCTCAATTTATTATAGTATTAAGTATTACATTATCAAGATGTTTGACTTACTCAAAGATTAAGGGACTGAATTGAATGGCTCTGGAGGTTTCTACAGAAGCTAAAACCTACTTCACCTTCTTGGGAGCATTCCTTTGGTTGACATTTATTTTTGGATGAAGAGGGATCTCCTTCCACTCTTTGGCTTTCTATTAGGTCACAGTGAGCTCATCTCTACTGGGGATGTCAACTCAAGAGTGCTTCTAGGGAGTGGGTGTTGGAAGAGAAAGAAACTGTTGAAGGCCCTTATGTTACTGTCTTAACTGAACTTTAAAGTGTCAGGAGATCCTGCTCTATAATTTTACATAATTGTGCTTTTGTGAAAATTACTTAAGCCCTTTAGTCCCAAACTTTTATTGCTCAAAAGATATATTTTAATGCCTTTCTTGCCTTATCAAGAGTTAGGGTGAGACAAACCTGTTGTACTTTCATTTTTTTTTCCTTCTTTCATCTCTAAGGTACTATAACATTCAGCTGCTAAACCGAATTTTCTAAGGCACAGATGTCATAGCCCCCCCTTCTACCTTTCTTTCATTCAAAACATTCAAGTGGCTCCCTTTTACCTCTGGAATAAATATTAAAATACTAATCAGCATTTGAGCCCATCAACAACTTGGACCCTTTTACATTCCTAGTCTTCTCACATCACTGCCTTTGGCATAATCCAGCTACAATGGCAATTTCTAGTTTCTCACACTGGACCTTTTCATCTACAGGCATGGACTACAGTTCCCGTCTGTTCCTGATCACTTGAATATTTTTTCTTCCTCTCCTCAGACTCTTGTCTTCTCTAGTCACCATCATCATTCAACTCCTATCCTTTCTTCTGTATTTTTAAACAGTCTTTGCATGACAGCATCCTTCCCATACGAATTCTGTCCCATCCAAAATACTAGAAAAATTCCTTTTATATTCCCTTCCATTTAATTATGTGTATGTGTCTATGTTTATACATACAAACATATAAATATGTAAAAATAAATAATACATTTAGCATATATATAGCAAATGCAGATATATGTATTAAAGGTACATATAGCAAATAATTATCCATATTGTCTCCCCCATGAGAATGTGAATACCTTCTTTGAGGGTAAGGATTAAATTGCTATATTTCTTTATATCTCTACTGCTTAGCACTCTGCCTGCTACATAATAGGCATTTTAAAAGTACTTGTAACATGACTGACTTATGGAAAGAGAAGCCATAGAGGTGAGTTGAGTCAGGATTTTTATCCCTGTATAGATCACCTTCATAAAAATAATCATGGGTTCAATGAAGTTACCATAAGAACATCACTAAGTTACACTCTCAGGTTACAAACATGGCCCTGCATTCAAGTTGTTTACAAGGCAATATAGTGGTACCATGATGCCTTGCTTATATTAAGAATATGAACTGGATTTGATGAACCCCAAAGGATTTACTAAAATCTGCCAACATTTATATTGGGAACTCTGATTGAGTCTTACCTAAGAGTGAGCTCACATCTATTGCAGATGTGATCATGTGAATTGTTTTTAAGGAATGGATTTGGAGTAGCAAAGGAACTTCTGAAGGGCAACCCTCTTACCTTTTTATCTCAAAATGTAGACAAGAATCGAGTCAGATAATTACCTAAGGTGACCTTGGATAAAACATTTCAGCTTTTTTGACCTAAACTGTCTCCTGGCTCAAATAATTATGTTAGAGCTTTTCTTTCTTTTTCTTAAATATTTATTTAATAGAATTTATTCTCAGATATCTCGGTCTCTTCCTCCCCTCCCCATGCCATAAGAAGTATCAGCTGACAAAAATATGTATTTATTTTTCTGTTCATTCTCTGGAGATGGACATTCATAAATTATTCTTCAAATATCAATTCTATAGCTATATGTAATGTTCTCTCAGTTCTATTTGTTTCACTCTTCATTACTTCATGTAGATCTAAATTTTTAAAAAATAATCTGCTCATCTTTTCTTATGGCACAATATTATTCCAACAAAATCATAATTTGTCCAGGCATTCCCCAAATGATGAACATCCCCTCAATTTCTAGTTCTTTGCCACACCAAAGAGAGCTGCTATATACCTTGGAATACAGAGGTTCTTTTTTCTTTTTCCCTGATCTCCTCGATAAATAGGCTTAGCAAGAGTAAACAGTTTTATAACTCTTTGGGCATAATTGTAAATTGTTCTCCACTAACGGTGGAGTGTTAGGTTAGGGCTTTTCTTACCCAATCTTGAGGCCAGACCTGAAAATATTGTGATTTTCTCCTCTTCCTACTTTGTTATCCTTTTAAGTGTACGTTTCAACTAACTATGTGTTTTGTATTATATCATTATTTACACATTGTTTCTTCCTTTAGATCATGAACTCTTTGAGAGATTGAAATGGTTTTTTGCTTTACTTTATATAGACTTAACAGACTGTGCCTAGCACAAAATTTGGCACAAAATCAGTGCATTATAAATACTTGTTGACAGTGGATTGAATGATGATAAATGAGTGGCTGATAGAGAGGATAATACATTGATGGTTGTGATCCTCACAATGTCTGAGAATAAGTAGTTTGATCAAAGAAATCAGAGATTGAATGATCTGCCACAATAAAAGCACTCAGCTAAAACGCTGGGGTTACAGACATTTTCTTGCCCTCAAGTTTCTTACAAACTAATAGTATCATGCTCAATTTGCACATAAAGACCAAGAGTTGGATACTCTGAGCTCTGTGTGTTTCTTCTGGCTCTAAATTCTTTCACTTTGTTGTGAGTCCTGAAAGTTAAAAAGATGTGCCCAGTTCAGGACAATCTTTCCTTGGACATGATCTAGAAGTTCCTCTCATTATTTAGCTCTCTATATCAGAATGATCTTATGCCTGCTGGAGGTGTGAACTCAGAATATTTCCAGTGAGTGGGCTTGGTGGGGATGGGGACTCTTGGAAGACAAAGAAGTCAACTTTGTTACTCATCAAATCAAGAGTTCTGGCTTCTGACTTTCCACAAACCCTTTAATTCTTTTGACCTATACTGTGCGATTGATCAAATAAGTATTTTGCTACCTTCTTTGCCCAATATGGGAATCCAGACTTAATGATCTCTCAACTTTTTTTTCTTCTACCTCTAATAGATAAGAACACTATGCTGCCAAAGCAAACTTTAAAAATCTTAATCCTGACCATGTCTCCCTTCCTTCTCCCCCAATTTAATAAATACTCATGCCTTTTGGCACTAGAATAAAATATAAAATGCTCTGATTGGTGTTTAAGATCTTTAAAACCTGCCTTTTTTTTTTTTTAACTTTCTAGTTTTCTTATATTTTACTCATCTAACTCATCAATGTATCTACCCTCTCTTCTTTGAAGATATATTTAATCTCCTAACTTCTTGCCCCCTTTTCATTTGTTCCTCACACCTGAAAGGTCCTTCTGCTTCATCTTTGAATACTAATTTCCTTCAAAATTTACCTCAATTCTCACTTTCTGCAAGTTCCCTTTGCTCAGTCCTCTTACCCTTATACAGTCTGTGCTCTTTCCTCTCTGTAATCACTTTTCTATTTCACTGTTTTCATTTGTTTTAATTATCCAAGATCTACCTTCTCATGCTCCTGCCCCAATCTATTTCTTCCTCAACTGAGAAGACAAGAAAAACAAAACCTGTTAAAAATATAAAGTCAACAGCGATTATATTCAAAATAAATTTGTTTCATTCTGCATTCCTATTCCTTTGGCTCTTTATCAGGAAGTAGGTAACTCGTTTCATCATTAGTCTTCTGAATACTTGTTAGTGATGTTCAGCACAATTGTGGTTCATCACATTAAATACCATCACTTGTTCAGCCATTCAGTAGTTTATGGACATTCACTCAAATTCCTGTTTGCCACTTCAAAAGGATTCTACGAATATGTTTGTATATCCTTAGAGTTTGTTTTGCTTAGTACTTATCCCTCTCTTAATCAGTCTTTTCCATTATTCCCTTTGCCTTTCTCATCTTTCTTTCATATTTTCCCTTTAAATGAAATGGAGTTTTGCATGTGTGCATGGACACATCTTCCTTCTTTTGAGCAGTTAAGGTGAAAATAAGTTCAAGTATCAGACCCTCTCCCCAATCCTTTTCTCCTTGATATATGGATATCTATTTGTACATCCCAGTTATAAGAGATAATTTTCCTTATCCTTCTTTTCCCTCCATTCTAGCCACCTCAGTCATTATATTCCCCTTACTCTGTATTTTCTTTTCTTTAAAAAAAAAAAGATCCTCAACATAATGAACTTCAAGACATAACATAATGAACCAGTCTTGTCTAATCAGACTCCCTCTTTTAACCCTGATGATGATAAGGTTCAGAGAAGACGCATGTGCTCAGTCTCTCCAGTTTTGAACAAATGGAGTTTATCCATGTTTTGACCTTTATTATTGTTCATTCATGTTTACCATTTTATGTTTCTCTTCATTTCTGAGTCTGAAATTCAAAGTTTCTCTGAAACTCTTGTCTTTTTGACAGACATGAGTGGAAGTCACCTATTAGTATTATACTCACTTTAATGGGCAAAGGGTAAGTCATTCTTGGCTATATGTCTATATCCTTTTTCTTTTGGAATATCGTATTTAAGATTTCTACTGCATTATAGTGGTGTCTGCTAAATCATGTGTGATTCTGACTGTGGCTCCTAGACGTGTGAATTTTATCTTCCTGTCTGCTTTCATTCTTTGTCCTGGAAGCACAAAAGTAGATTTAACCTCAAAGCAAGTTTTTTGGCTATGGAGGGATCTGATTTAGGAGAAAATCTGATTGTTATTTCCCTAATGAATCTTTCAAGTCCCTGATCTAAGTTTGGGTCTATGCAAGTATAGATTTCTGCTAGTCTTATATAGCCAGTTAGAAATTTCTGATGGTTCAAAGCAGAAGAATTATAGAATCTCCTTTAGTTTGAGTTTTTTGCTTGGATCATTTGTCCACAGATTGGGCTAGACGCTGAGTCCTTACTTGGAGCCTGGAGTGTGAGTCATACTATTGCTGCTACTAGCTTCTGAATTTCCTTCCTTCTTGGTACACTTCCCATGGCCACCATACCTGATATTATGGGATTTCTACCTTGGCAGAGACATTTTAGAGCTTTACATTGCCTTTCTCATGAGTGCCAGCCCTGGCAAGCCTTTTCGCCTTAAGGATTTCAGTGGTGATGGCTATTTGTTGAAGTCAACTTCCCTCAGCCTAGAGTAGGTATTTTTACAGCAGTGGAAAGATGACAGTGGGCATGGGTTTTGTTGCTCTGGCTCATTTGATGTCCCTGGGACTGATAGGGACAGTAGGATGAGAGATAGGTGAGGGTTGTTGAGTCAGCTCAGGGTCATTGGGGGTCAGTTTATGGGTTTTTGTTTCGTTTTTACCTTCTTAGGCTATGGAGACAGCTGAAGTTATTTTATTTCTGGTACATAATTTCTGGTTCTGAGAGACTGAGAGGTAATGAGGAACAGATAAAATGTCTAGACTACCCTCTTGTTGCTCACGTGATCTAAAATTTCTCACCCCCTCCTAAATCATATCTGCTGTCCCAATCTCAGATTGAGTGCTCTGCAGAGATGACCAGCTGTGTGGAGGTTTGCAGCTTTTTAGTTCTGGTTTGATTTGGGTTCTGCCCAATCCAGTTGAGGCTGGACCTTGTTGGGCTGAGTTCCTCCTACTGCTGCCTGTTCTGTATTTTATTGGTTTCTGCTCTTACCCTGCTGAGGCTGAACTGAGCCAGTTGTACTCTTTCCTTTGCCTCCTACAGCTGTTTCTTGTCCAAGTTCCACTGAAGCTTACTCAGCACTCTCTCCTCATACTATGGTGAGATGAGATCCCTTTGCTGTCTCTCCATGTCATTCTGGGCCAGAGCACTACTTCATTTTTTCTTCTATTGGTTCTGTTGCTCCAGGATTCATTTTGAGGTATTTTTGTTCTTCTGTGGTCTTTTGGAGAATGATTGGTAGGCTTTGAGTGTTTCTTACTTCGCCATTTTGACCTGATCTCTTCAGTATTTCCCAATTCAGCTGCAGGGCACTGCTGCCACCACTGCCAGAAGAATGCTAAATCACATATTTTCAACATGTATTTCATTGTCCCCTTCAGTTTCTATCTTCACATTGAAGTTGCTGAGAATCAAGGAATAGATTGACTTGAACTGGAAAAACTAGCCAAAACCCTTTTTAGGATTCCTTCACCTCTTCATCATTTACAATGTCTGTTGATATATGTTTCTATCTTCTTTATGGGGATCTTCTGTATATGTTTATCATAAGTACTACATGGCCAGACAACCAAGTGTTCTATGAGATTATTCCTGTGAAGTATAGGCATTTGGTGGCCCAGAAGATAGATTGCTAGGCTTGAAATCAGAAAAGCCTGACCTCAGACACGTTAGCTCTGTGAACCTGGGAGTCTTTGTTTGCCTCAGTTTCTGAAACAGAAAAATAAGAATGATAATAGCACCTACCTTGAAGGGTTGTTGTAAAGGTCAAGTAAAATAATACATGTAAAAATGCTTAGCAAATTTCCTGGCACCTAGTAGATGTTGTATAAAGGCTTATTCCCTTCTTACTTTGGGGAATATTATGGAAGTCACCTTATTAATTCATATTTTTTTCATCAGAGAAATCTTGTGAGCCATCTTTTCATTTAGCTGCAATTTCCTAAGGTTTTCTTATTTTAAATAGCAATTTGTCAATATTAATGTGGTTTAATTCCCATAGTCAAACATCAACCTGTTGGTCTTTTTGACAAAGATATCACATACAGAGTGCTAACAACTAACTTAATGTTTATAGACTAAAAAAATGAATTCCTACCACATTCTTCCCTCTTTTCTGCCACTCTGTCACCATTATTATAGAAGCAGAAGGGAGCATGAACATTTGACATTTTTTTCTTTGTTTCATGTTTTTCCATGATGAAATGATTCATCTCCTGGTGTCCAACTTTCTAGTAATGAGGATTCTTAATAGTCTACTAGCCTTTGGTTTATCTGTTTTTTTGAAAATAAAAAAATGTAAAATAATCATATTTAGCATCATTTGTCTATGATTAGATGGATTCATACACAACAGAGGGTCCTTCACTGGGACTACACTTAAGAAACTTTCCGATTTGGTAGGACCTGAAAGAGTTTATATTGACTTTGCAAAGCCTTTGAGAATCCAGGGCTCCCTCCACTATAGGGCATTGGAAGATATCTTTAGTAGAGGAACTTATTCTTATTTGATATTTATAATATATAAAATATGATTTAGCACTTGACTATATGTTGTCTTATGTAATTTGCTTTTACTTTGATGTATTTATTTCATTTTATTTAGGCTGCAAATTCCTTAAAGGAAAAAGGCCATGCAATTTGTCTACAATGATGAGTGCAAAAAAGGAACTCAGCAAATAGATGGTTTATGATTGGTTTGTGGATAATCTTTGATTTCTCCCCATACAGGATTCATCTCTGTGACATAGGTTAAAACATTAGGGATTATACAGGCGAGAGCCATACACAGAGTTGAATTGCATTTTGATGTGTATTAAAAAAATGTGACTTTAGCTTCCATTATGACTGCATACCCAAGTAAAAGAGAAATTTTTTCTCATTTTTTTATTATTTAACAAAATTTTTTTTTATATTTTTAAACCCTTAACTTCTGTGTATTAGTTCCTTGGTGGAAGAGTGGTAAGGGTAAGCAATGGGGGTCAAGTGACTTGCCCAAGGTCACACAGCTGGGAAGTGTCTGAGGCCAGATTTGAACCTAGGACCTCCTGTCTCTAGGCCTGGATCTTAATCCTCTGAGCTACCCAGCTTCCCCCAAAAGAGAAATTATTTTTGTCTTATCTATAGTTTTGTTTCTTCACATGGATATTTTACTCTATTGCATGGAAGACTTGGAGTTATTTCTCTAGAGGCTTTGAAGCACAAGTCAGTGACAACCTAGGAAAATTGTATGATCACATGAGGAACACACAAAAGTCAACATCACATTAGTACATTTTTCAAAATTATATGTTTTTTAAAATTAATTACACGTAATAACAAATTTCCACATAAATTTTCCAAAGTTATATGATCCAAATTGTCTCCTTTCACTTTCTCTTTCTCTTCACCTTCCTGGACCTGTCAAATAATTCAGTCTGAGTTACACATGTTTTATTATGCAAAACATATTTCAATATTATTCATTTTTGCAAGTGGATACTCAATGAAATCAAAACACCCAAACATACTCCCCCCCAAAACAAGGGAAATATTGTATGCTTTCATCTGCATTCCTACTCCAACAGTTCTTTCTCTGGAGGAATATAGCATTCCTTGTCTTAAGTCCCTCAGAATTGTCCTGGATTATTACATTGCTGATAATAACTAAGTCTATCACTGCTGATCATTCTACAATATCACTGTTACTGTGTATAGTGTTTCCTGGTTCTGCTCGTTTCACTCATGTAGGTCTTTCCAGCTATTTCTGAAATTATCCTGTTCCTTATTCTGAATAGCACAATAGTATTCTATTACAATAATATACCACATTGGGACTTCAAGGTTAAAATGGTGGCAGAATAGAAGCAACTTGCTTAACTTCTCCTAACCCTCATAGATAGGACTCCTCAAGAGGACATAAAAACAAATCCAGACGAATGTAGGGACCCTACAACAGGGCACAGCATTGAAGGTACATGGGATCAGGGCATTTCTATGCTATAAGGGGGGTGAAATAGCTCTCACTAAAACATGAGCTGAGCAACCTCCCCCCCCCCCACACACACACATAGCACCTATAGTGTCAAAGCTAGTGCACAAGAGTTAGAGCAAGTTTGGGGAATTCATTAAGTTCTTGGCAGCTACCTGGGATCATTAGGGCCTGCTCCTGAGAGCAGCAAGACTTAAGACCTCAAGAAGCTAAAGAACACGGACTTTGAACACAGACCTTGAATTCAGGCATGGACCTTGGATGAGGACCCAGTGTGGAGGGGTGCATGACTATGGAAGCAGTGCTCTGAGACTGTTAAAGAAGCTTCAGGCAGAGGAGCAAGCAAGGAGACCACCAGGAGGCTTGACCCTGAGAACAGCTAGACTTGAGACCTCAGGAGCCTAAGGAGCTCAGACCAACCATGGGTGAGAGGATAAAGCTGAGAGGGTGCACGGTGCTGTGACTCAGACAAAAACTGCTCCAGAGCCTGATAGGATAGGCAGAGAGCCTGTCTGCCTCACCCAGACTTATGAATGAGAAAGAAATAATAATAATGGCAAGCCAGGCACAAGAACCTTCAAAGAGAAAGATCAAGAAGAAATCTTTAACACTTGGCAACTTTTATACAGAAAAAATCCAGACAACATAGCAAACAGCAGAGGAGCACAAACAAGTAATCACATCCAAACCTTCCCTAAAAAATGAAAATTGATCACAAGCTCTTGAAGAGTTCAAATCTGAGATCATGGAAAGATGGAAGTGATTTGGCGAGAGAAGTGGGAAATAGCTCAAAAGGAAATTAACATGTTAAAAGACAGACACTCCAAATTGGAGAAAGATGCCCCCAAATCAAAAGAATTGATAAGCAAATTAGAGACCAAAATCAAACAGCTGGAAAACAGGATAGACCAAATCAAAAAGGAAAATCAAAAGGCTGTAGCAGAAAACCAGTCTTTAAAGACCAGAATTAGGAAATTAAAAGCCAATGATCTCTCAAGACAGCAAGAACAAATAAAACAAAGTCAAAAGACTGATAAAATAGAAAGAAACATGAAAAATCTCACTGAGAAATTGACAGATCAAGAACACAGATCTAGAAGAGACAATTTGAGAATCACTGGTCTTCCTGAAAAAGCAGAAATTAATAGAAATTTGTACTCCATACTACAAGAAATTATACAACAAAACTGCCCTGAAGTTCTACAACAAGAGGGCAATATAGGTATTGAAAAGATCCATAGATCACCCTCTACACTGAACCCTGAAAAGACAACTCCCAGGAAATTCAAGAGCTTCCAAGTAAAAGAAAAAATTTTACAAGAAGCCAGAAAGAGACAATTCAAATATCAAGGAGCACCAATCAGGATCACACAGGATCTGGCAGCCTCCACACTAAAAGACCACAGGGCTTGGAATATGATATTCAGAAAGGCAAGAGTACTGGGTCTACAACTGAGGATCACCTACCCATCAAAACTGACTATATACTTCCAGGGGAAAGTTTGAACATTCAACAAGATAGAAGATTTCCAAGTATTTGCACAGAAAAGACCAGGACTAAATGGAAAGTTTGATATCCAACCACAAAAACCAAAAGAAACATGGAAAGGTAAATAAGAAATAGAGGGGAAAGAAAGAAAACTCTTATTTTTAAATTTACCTCCTTAAGGGCTTCAACAAGATCAAATTGTTTGTATTCCTATATGGAGAAATGTTATGTGTAATTTTCAAAAACTGTATTCACTATTATAGTAATTAGAAGAATTATTCATAGGGAGAGGTTGGAGTACTAATTAATCTAAGATGATATGGGGGGAAAAGTTGGGGGGTGAGTAGTAGATGGCACCAAGAGAAACTTGAATGAATAAGAAAAATAGAATATTCTATACCACACAAAGAGGGCATGGGAAGAGGAGGGGATGAATAATATTATAAGGAGAGAAAGAGAGCATTAAGAGGTAATATTTAAACCTTATTCTCAGCGGAATTAACCCTGAGAGGGAAGAGTAGCTATATCCATTGGGATATAGAATTCTATCAAACCCTACTGAGAAAGTCAGAAGGGATAAACCAAGGGGAGCAGGGGAGTGGGGAGGTCAAAAAAGGGAGTGGAGGAGAGGGGGGAGCGAATTCATTAGGCCTTAAAAAATAAAAAGAGGGGAATAATAAGGGAGGGGGTGGAAATGGAAGTAAATCAAGGGAGGGGACAAGGGGGAATGGTTTAAAACAAGCCACTGTTTTAAAAGGAAATAGCGTAAGAAGAAGGGGTAGAATTAGGAGAGGATACCAAAATGTTGGGGAATACACAACTGATAATTATAACTCTGAATGTGAATGGGATGAACTCACCCATAAAATGGAAGCAAATAGCAGAGTGGATTAGAAACCAAAGCCTACCATATGTTGTCTACAAGAAACATATATGAGGCGGGTGGACATACACAGGTTTAAGGTCAAGGGCTAGAGCAAAATCTTTTGGGCTTCAACTGAGAAAAGTAGGCAGGAGTGGCGATCATGATTTCTGACAAAGCCAAAGTAAAAATAGATCTGATTACAAGAGACAGGGAGGTAATTACATTTTGATAAAAAGTTTAGACAATGAGGAAATAACAGTACTCAACATGTATGCACTAAATGGTATAGCATCCAAATTCCTAAAGGAGAAACTGGCAGAGCTCAAGAAAGAAATAGATAGTAAAACTATACTAATGGGAGATCTAAACATTCCTCTTTCAGATCTAGATTAATCAAACCAAAAAATAAATAAGAAAGAGATAAGAAAGGTGAACAAAATCCTAGAAAAATTAGATTTAATAGATATGTGGATAAAAATAAATAGGGACAAAAAAGAAATACACCTTCTTTTCAGCTGCACATGGTACATTCACAAAGATTGACCATGTAATAGGGCATAGAAACATTGCAAACAAATGCAAAAGAGCAGAAAAATAAATGTAACCTTTTCAGATCATAATGCAATAAAAATAATAATTAGGAAGGGCACCTGGACAGGCGAATCAAAAACTAATTGGAAATTGAATAATATGAGTCTCCAGAACCAGTTAGTTAAAGAAGAAATCATAGAAACAATCAATAATTTCATTGAAGAGAATGACAACAATGAGACATCCTACCAAACTCTGTGGGATGCAGCTAAGGCAGTACTCAGGGGGAAATTTATATCCTTGAGTGTATATATTAACAAATTAGAGATCGCAAAGATCAATGAATTGGGGATACAAATTTAAAAAACTAGAAAGGGAGCAAATTAAAAATCCCAAACTAAAGACCAAATTAGAGATTATAAAAATTAAAGAAGAAATCAATAAAATTGAAAGTAAAAGACCTATTGAATTAATACATAGGACTAGAAACTTTGAAAAAACAAACAAAATTGACAAAGTACTGGTTAATCTAATTAAAAATAGGAAATAAGAAAACCAAATCATCAGTATCAAAGATGAAAAGGGAGACCTCACCTCTAATGAAGAGGAAATCAAGGCAATCTTTAAAAACCATTTTGCCCAATTAGGTGTCAATAAATATAGCAACTTAGGTGAGATAGATGAATATTTACAAAAATATAAATTGCCTAGATTAACAGTAGAAGAAATCGACTACTTAAATAATCTCATATCAGAAAAAGAAATTGAACAAACCATCAAAGGACTCCCTAAGAAAAAATCCCCAGGACCAGATGGATTCACAAGTGAATTCTATCAAACCTTCAGAGAACCACTAATTCCAATACTATACAAACTATTTGACATAATAAGCAAAGGAGTTCTACCAAACTCCTTTTATGATATAAATATGGTACTGATCCCAAAGCCAGGCAGATCAAAAACAGAGAAAGAAAACTACAGACCAATCTCCTTAATGAACATAAATGCAAAAATCTTAAACAGAACACTAACAATAATATACCACAATTTGTTCAGCCATTCTTCAATTCATGGACATCCCTTTAGTTTCAAATTCTTTGCCACCACATACAGACTTAGTAGGGGTATTACTGAATCAAAGGCTATGCATTGTTTTAAATTCCTTGGGGAATAATTCCAAATCACCCTCCAGAATGTTTAGATCAGTTCACAACTCCACCAAGAATGCATTAGTGTCCCAATTTTGCCACATTCCCTCCAACATGTATCATTTTCTAAGGTTACATTAGTAGTACATGGATTGGGTAGTTGATATTATAATAGTTTTAATAATTAGATAAAGAATCAAAACAACTAGAAGCATTAGGCAAATTACATAAAAGTCTCTGGTCTATATAGAATAATACACATTTAAAGCATTGAAATTTCAGGACCCAGTAGAGCTCTGTGGGACAAACCACATACACTTTGAAAGTCTACTGGTGTTCAGAACTTCCTTATATCTCTTCAGGAAACCAGTTCCACATATTACCCTTACTCTGAAAAGTTGGTCTTTCTATTTGTCTTACTGGACATTCATAGTGAACTTCATTTCCTCTCATTTACATATCCTTATTGATCTCATCCTTTCCTTTTGGATTCAAACCAAGTGTTAACTTTCCTCCTTGAGAAAGCTAACCTTGTATTCTCAATTCCACTGATTCTCATATCTTCTGAGTATAATTTTAATCCTTTCTCTAATATTCAGCTTATTAATTTCTACTGAATTATCCTGTTGATGCATATGCTCAAGTTTCTTCAACCTAAAAACAAAACAAAAACAAAGCAAAAATCTCACTTTAACTTTGTTATCCTTTAAAGTCATTTTATTTCTCTCATCATCTTGCTAGCAACTTCTATTTTTATTCCTCAAGCCCCTGCACTTTGGATGCCCTCCCTACCACTCTACAGAAAAGATTTTTTCTAAGTTTGCCACATATCTCCTATAATTATTTGCTTAGTCTCATCCTCTCTGTTTCATATGCAACATAATATCATTGACTACTATTTCCTTTTTCTTATGACATTTACATTTCATTATTCTCTTCCCAAGTTTCTGACCTACTTTTTCTTTTTTTCCTGGACCTTCATCCAGAATTTAGTTGGTAAAGTATATGTTACCTGATGTCCAGACATTTGCTTTTTTCTTAAACTTACCCATATTTATCTTATTTATTCCCATGAGTCTATTTTATTACCATATATAAGGAAGTGACTCTAAATGCATGTGTTTTTACCTTCAATGTTTCTCCTCAACTCTGATTCTCTTTATATTTTTAAAAACTATCTTGCAGTGGGTATCTAGGTGACTCAGTGGATTGAAAGCCAAGCCTAGACATAGGAGGTCCTGTGTTCAAATCTGGCCTCAGATACTTCCAACTTTGTTACCCTGGGCAAGTCACTTAACCCCCATTGTCTAATCCTTATTGATCTTCTGCCTTGGAACCAATAAACAGTATTGATCCTAAGATGAAGGGTAAGGGTTTTTTTTTTTTAAAAAAAAAAGGCTGTATGGAAGTTAGGTGATGCATTGGGATAAACTGGGCCTGGAGTTAGGAAGACCTGCATTCAAATCTAGCCTCAGATACTTAGTAGCTGTGTGACCCTGGACAAGTCCTATTATTTTCTTCAGTTTGCTCAACTGTAAAATGGAGATGGTAACAGTACCTACCTCTCAGGATTGTGAGGATCAAATGAGATAATATTTGTAAAAGTATAGGTCTAAAAGTATATGCAAAATTCCTGTCCTACAGCACATAGTACTTAGTATGCTTTTTCCTTTCTCCATCCCAACAAAAATGACCCGGCAATATAAAAAGCTCAGCATGTCCAAAACATGGCTAATTTTCTGTCCCTATTGTTAGTGTCACACATTTTCCAGTGCCCTACTCTCTAAACTCAAAAGTCATTTTTTATTTTTTCCTTTTTCCCTTAGGGGATTTGACTACTTGAAGTGACTTACCTGTGATGAAACAGATAATAAGTGTCAGAGTTACAATTTGGACCTAAATATTGCAGGTTTCAATTCAATAGCATAGTTTAGTAGAGAGATATCTGGTCAGTATATATGTGTTCAAAATGTACCTGTGACACAAACAGGTGAGTTATTTCATCTCTAAAATGAATGAGTTGGATTATATGACTTTCAAAGCCCTTTCTATCTCTAAATCTGTGATCCTTTGATCTCTCATCTTCCACATCTAACTAATTCTCTAGTTTTCTTAATTCTACCTACACAATATTTTTTTCTCATTTTACTATGCTTTTTCATTCCCATTCCAAACTATTTAAAGTTTTCATTGCTCCTCATACAAACTATTTTAATAGCTTTCTATTACATACACACACACACACACACACACACACACACATAACTGGACTTCCTTTCTCTAGTAAATCACTTCATTATATCCTTGATTATACTGCCTGAATAATCTTCCTTATGCAGATATCTGATAATATCAATCCTTTACTACCAAACTATCAATGCTCCTCCTTTAGTCTCATCTTCAAATTAGGCAATTCTTACCCAACATATCCCACCCTCATTTTCATCCTAACCCTTACATTTTACGTTCTGTCCTCCTTTACTGAAATTGATTGCTTCCCATGACTTCCTTTCTTAGTCTCTGTTTTTTTCCCCCCAGGGTTTGATTTAGATATTATTTGATCAGGACTTCCTTGATCCTCCAGGGTGAAAGGATGCCTCACCATATTTCAACACTTTGCCTAGAATTCACTCCATATTTAACTTACTCTCCCTTACATAGCAATTATCAGTACTCTGTTACTTTCCTAAAGTTAAATTTTAAACTATTTAAAAGCTAGGTCTATATGGCATGGATCTTTAAATCCCTTGTGCCTAGTACAGTGATTTGTACAAATTAGGCATTTCATGGTGGAATTAAATGAAGGTCTTTGAATGTGTTCATAAAAAAGTTCTTGATATAAATATGATCTTTTTAGTTCTTAAGAGATTCTACCCATCTATTATGAGTGTCCTCATCTCTCTGGGGAATTATCCTGATTCACCAAGAACTATTGGTCTCTGCATCAGATAAGAGGGTCACATCAGCATGACTAGCATAGAACCCCATAGAGGTCTGACTCCATAATCGGTTCTATTTCAGGGTATCTGGCAAGGGAATCCTCCCCTAATCATCAGCTGCTTCATTCTTCAGTTATACAATCTCTTTTGAGAAAACATATTTGACTAGAAACAAACATATTTCAAAAAAGCAAAACTTCCTGCAATATTGTACATTCTCCGAAGAGAGATATTCATACAGGTTTTGAACATTCAGCTAAATATAGTTTTGTTCTTTTTCAAAGCCCTTGCTTCTGCTGTAAAAGCAATGCACACAGAATTTAGAGGCTCAAATAAAAACAAGATGAACTTCTACTTAGTAAGCGAGCCCCTGCAGATAAATTTTTAAAGCATACCAGCCTGCAAAATGTGCACTGCTCTGTACACAATAGGTACTTAATAATTTTTTCTCATTTGAGCCAATGAATATAGGGAAATGCTCATCATACTTTTGAGAAGTAACAGAGTACAATGGAAAGACTTCTGGGCTTGGCATGAATAAAAATAGCCAATTTTTACAGAGTTTTAAGGTTTACAAAGTCCTTTAAATATTTTCTCATCTCATTCTCAAAATAATTCTATGAAATATCTTTATTTTACAGGTGAAGAAAGTGAGCTGACAGAGGTTGAGTAACTTTCCTTGGGTCACTGGTAGGAGGAAGGAACAAGAATTTACATAGTACTTACTATGTGTTGGGCATTATGTTAAGTGATTTACAAATATCTCATCTGATCCTCATATCAATACTGTAAGGTAGGTGCTGTTATTATCTCCATTTTGTAGTTGTAGAAACTGGGGCTGAAAGGTATGTGAGTTGTCCAATGTCATAAAGCTAGTAAATGTTGATTTTTAGCTCGTCTTACTAGCTCTAAGTGCAATATTGTATCGTCTACATTCATTACCTAGTGTCAGAGGGAATATTTGAACTTGGGCTTTTCTGAGTCCAAGTCTAGCACTCTACCCACCATCTTGCCCTATTTGGATTTGAATCCTAGATTTGCCACATTCAACCACCTGTGTGTCTTAGTTTCTGAATTTGAAAAGTAGATATATGACCTCACATTTTGTGAAGCGAACACTGTAAAATATCATACAAATATGATTTTATGTTATAATTTCTTATCTGTCATATTGACAAAACATTTTATGACTTTAAAATTCAGGAGTCTGAAGGGCAAGACAACTTACTCTTGGCCATTGTAAATACTCCAAATGGAGGAATTCCAGTAGGTTTTTCTGCCTACTTGGGGTTTGTGACTTTATAAAGGAGCCCTGTGGGGATCTGATAACCTGGAAAGGGCTGATACTAGTTCACTAACTGAGAGATTTTCTTGACCATTAGCTCTGTGATTCTATCAGAAGTTTCTATTAACTCTGAAACAGGCTTAGAGTCTTGGAAGTGGCCACTATGACCGACCTCAGGGTCCGATTAGGAACTGAAGAAAATGGTTTCTTTTCTTAACTATAACTATCTGCTGTTAGCAGTTTGGTTAATAGGGATGGAAATCATTGGACCAATTATCAAGGCACTAGACTTGGTTTTGAATCCTACCTTTTTTGTATTACCTTAAGCAAGTGCCCCCACCCTTTCTGTTTCTTCCTCTGAAAATGAGAGGCTTGGATTGGACGATTTCTAAGGCTCTTCCTGCTCTCCAAATTGAATATGTCTGTAATTTATTTATTGTCTACTCTGTAAAAGACCCTGTGCTAGAGATGGGGAGGGGAGGAAAAAATATAAACTATAGTCCCTGTGTCCAAGAAATTTTCAATCGAGTTAGATAAAAAAAGACATATATGTAGGACATTGACTAGTGATTCAAATCAATGGTAAGTGCCAAGTGAATATAATAAACATCCCGTGCTATATTTCTATATTCAGAGGAAGAGGTTTCCAGTGTGGTCTGGGATGGTCAGGGAAAGTTTGCTGAACATGGACTTAATAATGTCTAGAATAAGTTTGTGGATGGTGGCCATCACTGATTAGAGACAGAAAAAAAGGTTTCTGCTTTTATATCAGTGATGGGAAGAGCATTCGTAGGGTCAGGGAGAATCATGTCACCAAAGCAGTGGAGGCAGTAAGAAAGCACAAGGCATATTCAAGGCATAGAAGAAAAGATTGTCTGGGTAGGCTGGAGAGTTCATTTTAAGGACTTGTGAAAGATAAGGTTTGTACATATAGTTGGAGCATCAAGATGAGGAAGTCCTTAAATGTCAGACTAAAGCATTTGAACTTAATAATGGTTTTGATAGGGAGACACTGAAGCTCCTGTGCACGTTATATGGCTATACCAATTTTTTGGAGGTCCAATTAATGGAAAGAAGACTTAACATTTGAAGACCTGGATTTGAGCTATAACCACTGTTTACTTTGTGCTTAGGCAAGCCATCTCACATCTTCGAGCCTCAATTTCTTCATCTTCTATAATTATTGACTTACAATAAGGCTTAATTCATCTATTTCTTAGAGCTGTTCTGTGGGCTAAGTAGATAATAGCAATGACTCACATTTTTATAGGACCATATTATAGAATTATAACTCTAGGGGCTATCTTGTCCAAGTCCTCATTTTATATATGAGAAATCTAAAGTCAAACAAAGTAATTTGCCTAATCCCAAAAAGAAATTAGCATTCAAGACTGAGAGCAAGCTCATCTGACTCTGTCAATGGGCTTTCCCCTAACGGAGGTTTGCAGAAACACTTTATATTGACTAACACATTTGATAAAGTACATGGTGTGGTATAGCTGTGAAACAATATATAAATATCTTTTTTAGGCATATGAATTTCTATAGCACCCATTAATCCCTGGCCTAGGAATAATGATAAATAGCAATGGTGAAGATGATGAAAATGATGACACCTGGTGCCATGATTTCACTACTATAGGAGGGGAAACTCTTACCAATGTAGATTGGAAACTAGCACACCAATTTACGCTCCAATTTAGAGAGCATTCTATGGCACTGAGAGGTCCAAAGTGTAGCTCAGTGTAACACAGGCAGCATATGTCAAAGGTGGCAATACACTCAGGTCTTTCTGTGTAGGTAGACTCTCATTTACTATTAAAAATTAAAAAAAAAAAAGGGGGGGCAGGTGAGTAGCTCAGTGGATTGAGAGTCAGGACCAGAGACGAGAGGTCCTAGGTTCAAACCTGGCCTCAGCCACTTCCCAGCTGTGTGACCCTGGGCAAGTCACTTGACCCCCATTGCCCACCCTTACCAATCTTCCACCTATGAGACAATACACCGAAGTACAAGGGTTTAAAAAAAAATTGCCTTTCTGTCGATGATGATGATGTTGATAGTAATAACAATTCCCATTTGTGAAATATTTTAAAGCTTGCAAAATGCTTTCCCCACAATAATACTGTAAAGTTGTAAAAAGCTTACGTATTATTATTTTTGTCTTGTAGCTTGGCTTCTGAGGTCCCTTGTAGCTCTAAATGTATGGCCCCAGGAATCTAAAAGATGTGAAGTAAACAATAAGCAAATGTCAAAACTTGGTTTGAATGCAGGTCTCTTGACTCCAGGAAAATTCTTGATTTTACTACATATACTCCTAAGTCACTTTGGTGCCAGCTCATGATATTTGCTGGCTTGACTAGCAGGGATACCTGCAGTCATCCTGGTAGCTGAAATTCTAAAGAAAGTCACAACATATTTGTAGTCTTTCTGCCCTGAAACATGGAGGAATTGTTACCATGGGAGCCTGCTCATTAAACAGATTGCTCTTTGCCTTTGTCCCTCAGTTCTCCAGAGCAGCACAAGTTGACTTCTTTGTTCGTAAGGACAACAGCTCAGGACCTTGCTCCAGGAAATCTCTTTGTTCCAGAAAAGGACATGTTTGCCTTCAATACCCCTTAGAGAAGTTTCCTTCCAAGTAAAGAACCAAGGTGGCATTGGCATAAATGGAATGTTTCAACCAATCAGTCACAAAGCAACAGCAGCCAGTCAATTAATTAAGTGACGAACCAAGCATAGATTCATCAAAGCCACTATTTTGCTTTCTAATTAGTACTCATAATCACTGTGCTGGGGGGGTTTTCCTCCAAATTCATCAAGATCTGATTTAATTGTCATGAACACCTGAATAGAAAATTAAAATTGTATGTTAAGTGGAGCTTCCTGGCTAGGCAGTAGTGATGAAACTCCCTTTCCCAATCAAGGGAGGATGACCTAAGAGTCTGATCATTTTACATAATTTAATATAAGATTATAAATGGCCAGGATTTCAAATCTCCAAAAGGGAGGGAAAAGGAGGGGCAGGAAGTCCAGCTCTGGTGCACTGTGGTTGCTCTTTTGTTTCTTTAATAACCACTATAAAAGACTGAAATTGAAGTTAGGAGGTTTGTTTTCTAGTCCCAGTTTTGTCATTGGTTAGTTGTGGGACTAATCAAAACACTTCACCTTTCTGAGCTGTAGATTCATAGTATGTAAAAAGTGGAGTGATCTGGATGAGCTCTAAGTTTCTTGCTAGCTGAGATTCCAATTCCTTTGGGACCCATGATCCAAGTCCCCAGATTCACACAGACTTAAACAGTCTGATCCTGAGGTTCTGATCTCAAGAGAGTCCATATTTCTCTTGGTTCATTCTATTCCCATCTGGAATTATATCTCTAAAATATAACTTAGGTGTGACTCTTTCTAGTTCTCTTTGTATCTTGGCAACAAGATGCACTTAGGGAAAAGAGTGAAATAATAAGTATGGGGCATCTTTTTATTTTTTTTCCCCACTACAGATAATACAGATGAATCGACAGAATCACCATATTACAAGTGAGTCTCATGAATAAATACAGATACACAAAAGTCAAATTAATCATTAGGCTCTCATTGAAGCTAAAGACAGTGTGAGGGACAGCAAAACAGATATTTTCCATTCACTTCAGACTTTTGCTCATCACATCCATCAACATCTCACAACAATATCATAGGAGATAGCATGGTCCAGATCTTAGAACACTTAATGGCAGTGCTTTAGTCCTTCAATTGTTGGAAGACCTCTTCTTCCTCCCAAAATTTGTTCCTTTAGGAAGTTAGCTCTTGACTCTCAAACTCAAACTCGTTTTTTTTTTTTCAAAAATGTTCAAATTGAGGACTCTAAAATTTTAATTGCTCTTGATATCTATATTTTTATATCACTTTCATTTCACAATACATCTCTCCAATGCTGAAATTCCCCTCTGAGTAGTCCCAGAAAGCCATCCTTTATAACAAGCGTGTGACTCTCAAAAAATTACCTAACTTTTCTGGCCTCAGTTTCTTATCTGTAAAATGAGGGAGTTGGACTAGCTAGCCATTAAGATCCTATCAGGACTGAAACCTGTAATTCTATGCAGTAGCCAGCTAATCATTTAATATCTAATGCAATATTTCATACCCATAACTCCCTATCTCTGCAGAGAATTGAGGGAGCAACATTCTTATAGCTATTCTTTAGGGCCAACTTGTTCATTATAATTCCATGGAATTCAGTTTTGATTTTCTTGGTCTTTCTATTTTGTTTTCATCTTCTATTTTATTTTCCTGGTTCTCCCTAATTTACTTTAAATCAGTTTATGTAAAGCCTCCCATATTTCTTTAAAATCTCCAAATCCATAATTTCTTATAATGTTATTACATTCATACCTCACAATTTTCAGGTATTTTTTAGGTAATGACCATTTATTTTATTTCTAGTATTTTCTATTATAAAACGTGCTCTCAGATTTTTAAAAATAACCATTTACCTCATTGGGGGCCTTTGCTTAGCTTGATAGGCCTGGGAAGCAGAGCTGATAAAAATAGCAACACCTAATGAATGGTAGGAAAAACCCTTGACCAGTAACATCTGGTGAATGGATGATAGGAAGCATGTGTTAACATCCAGTCCCCCCAATCCCAGTTCCTGGAACTCAAACTGTATATAAGCTGGCTAGACCTCTCATTCCCTGTTCCATTTGCCTTAGATGCTGTGGAACCCAAGCTCAAGTTTACAGTAAAGCAGAGTGCCTCTTGCTCTTACATTATCTAGTGTGCCTCCTGATTTGGGAAATCAGAACCGGGCTGAACAAGCTGTATCTCTGGATCAAACAACATAGACATTTTAGTCACTTTTTTTAATCATAATTATCATAATTAAATTGCTTTTGAGAAAAGTTGGACCACTTCATAGTTCTACCAACAGTGTCTGACCACTCTGACATTAACTGCTTTCGTTTTTTTGGTCCCTTTGTCAATTTTCTATGTGTGAGATAAAACTTCAGATTCTTCTTGATTTTCAAGTCTTTTCTTCTCAGTGATTTGGAGTGATCTTTCATATAGTTTGATCATCTTCTTTTGGGAACTCTTTGTTCATATCCTTTGATTGTTTATCCATATTATGGATTGGTTTTGAGTTTTATATATTTGTTTCAGTTCCCTATATATTTTTAGTGTCAGACCCTTATAAAAGATATTTTATGAAAAAATATTTCCCAGTTAATCTTTTTCTTTCTGTGTTGATTTTATCATTGCAAAAGTTTTTCAATTTCATGCAAATGAAATTATTTATCTTTTGTGATTGTCTCCATCTCTTCTTTGATTAAGAAGCTTTCCCCTAAATATACATAGGAATGGTATCTCCTCTGGTCCTTTTTATAATTAGAAAAAACAAACAAACAAACAAACTTATATGATTTAAATAGTCAGGTCACCTATTCATTTTGAGCTTATTGTAGTGGATGTTTTAAAAATGGTGATCTAAGCCTAATTTATGCTAAACTATTTCCCAGTTTTCTCAGCAGTTTTTATCTAATAGAGAAATATTTCCCTAAATAATTTCTATTTTCAGACTAATTGAATGTGGAGTTATTGAGTTCAATTGTTTCTGATTCAAGTTTGTGTACCCTTGTCACCAGGATTACCCTTGAGGTAATCTTCAAGGTTTGTAATACCCATTTTCAAGATAGCTGATCTTTGATTAGCTCAGGAAAGGAAGCAGAACCCAAGATAAGGCTTTCAGAGAAATGATGGACTCAGGTTGCAGACTGAGACATACATTTATAGATATGAGTAATGTGATACTTAGTTTATCTTGATTATGTATGTTTGTTACAAAGATGTTCTTTTTCTTTTTCCAATGAGGAAGGTGGGAGTGATAATACAGATCATACAGTTTTGTTAGTTGAAATAATAAAAGTAAAATTTTGAAAGGAAAGGAAATAGCAAAGAAAAAAAAGAAGAAAGTAGTGATAAATTGTAGTCAGGAAAAATGCTCCCTTCCCCTTTCTCCTGATCTCTATTTTTTTAAATTTAGAAATCCTTGTGAAATTATGAGTGAATTTTAAGAGGAAAAAGAAAAGCAAAAAAGGAGTGTGCCATTTCACAGCTCACTATTACAAACCACTGTAGCTCAATGATGACTTGGATTGTAATCATGGGAGTACCACACACTGGAAACAACAACAAGGTAGTAAAAAGAACTTTTGGTGAATGGGAATAAAATCACCTTTCCAGTAGCTATGGAAACCCCTGAAAAGATCTTACAGAAAAGCTTCATGCAGGGGAACTTTTCTCACTGACTATTCTAGATACAGTCCCTTTAGTGAGCTTTATGAGGGTAGTCCTTTTTATTCATACCATCCATAGTTATGCAATCCTGAGAGTCATCGAGGTCTGTAGACAATTATTACAATTATTCTAAGGGGGTTCTGCTAGCCATGGAGTTGCAAACTGCAATCACTACCTGAGCTGCTGCTGATAATCCAGACCATAGTTACTAATATAGGTGAAATTGAGAGAGATTCCCCTTGTTCACCTTTCCAAATTGAGTTCCACAAATTCCCTGTCTCTTACAATAATGGGGGAGGAGGGAGAGGAAGCTGTTCCAACAATACCTTGTCCTCCTAAATTTGTCAATTAATTATCAGGAAGCAGTCCAAGTCCCAGAAGTCTAACCATAAAGTGTCAATACACAAATTCCCATCCCTGTCCCTTCAGATACTTCTAGCAATGTCCAGTGTATAATTTCAAGTCAATTGAAAAGTCACCAAGCAGAACAGAGATTCCCTTAATTAATCCTTATTATACCATTGTTATTAGAGTTATATGCAGCAGACTGGCCAATGGAACTAAAGTAAACTGAGAAACAAACAGAGCAGGACCCAAGTCCCTTCCTTTGTGACTTATTAGCCTGGTAATCTTGGGCACATTATTTTTCCCTTTTGGACTTTAGTTTCCTCATTTGTAAGATGAAGGGATTGATAAAACTTATTTTTCAAAAAAGGGTGCTGGATTAGATGATGTCTAAGGTACCTCCCATCTCTAAAATGGGATTAGAAAGAAGATAGCCTTTTCTGACAGTCAGGCAATGATCTTGAATTAAGGACTGGCCATAAGAAGGTGGATCAAGAGAGATATATAGAACAAATATGGGGACTAGTAAAGTCCATATCTGAACTATTTGTCCTCTAACGATTAATTTTTAAAGAGTGTGTGTTATTTATTGACTATTAAGATAACACTAGCAAACTTTGAAGTGATGACCATGGAAAAGTGTCAGAAGGCACTGGAAACCCAACTTTATCTGTAGGGCTGGTGCAATCTGGGAAATAGCAGTTTTGATATTTTTGATTTTCATCATATTAACTATTGGTAAATTACCGTTGTACTCAAGAAGTAAATCCTGAATTCATGCTTATGGCATCATGACTTTCAGTAAGACATTAGGGAATGAGAGGGAGCTACATACCCACAGTAGTAGCTACTGAGAAGGGAATGGACAAATTATACCTAAAGTCTCTTTGAGCAACCCCCAGTCCTAGCAGGTGCAGTCTTCAATCACACTGTTGAATGAGTGTTTGATGCACCACCTGGGATCATTTCCTTCTCTATCCTCCCAAGTATTTGCAAAAACATCATGTACTATAGCAATTTTCATAGCTATAACAATAGGACAAAGATCACCAAGTAGTTGCTCCGAACTTGGACCATGCCTGCTAAACAGTTGCCTGACATGTTAATGCTCCTGTCACTTGCCATATTAGATGGAACTGTGCTTCCAAGCATCAAGTCAGATTGAATTTCCATAATAAAGAGTAATTCTTCTCTTGCTTGTCATTGGCTCAGCCTGAAGTTGGGAGCAAATGTAATCTGCTCTAAAAATGAGAAACCACATGTGGTAGTTTATTTAAAAAATGATTCACTTCTAATTTTCCTCCTGTAGTTATTCTACTGACTATTAAGGTAACACTAGCTGACTTTGAATTGATGACCATGAAAAAATACCAGAAGGCCCTGGAAACTCAACTTTATTTGCAGGGCTGGTGCAACATGGGAAGTAGCAGTTTTATAATTTTTTCTTATTCCAGTTAAGTACTGTTGTGAAAATGTCTGAAATTTCTTTCCAAAGAGCCTTACTTTCCTCATCTGTTAAATAGGGGTAGATTAGATAAACTTAGAGTTGACTCCAAGACTAAGGTTGCTCGAAAATCTAAATCCTGTAAAGCAGTATAATGCTCGATTTTTTGATTTCTTAGTCAAACTTGACATAAAGTTCTTTTCCAAAAGTATCCTTGCTGTCATGTCTTCCCCCGGTATAGGGATTCTGGATAACATTCAGTCATGGTGACCTGTTGTCCCTTATACCTGAATGTCACCAGATCCTACCTCTAATTATTAAATAGTATCATGCTTGCTGAATGAGGGTGACATTACCAAAGACCTTAGTGCTCAGACTCTGTAGGAAATTGGTTTGGTCTTTACTAGTGTAATGCCTATTAGTTACCTTAGTAACTTCTTATGGAGCCTTTGTTTTTCATTTGCCCTGGATAAAGCTTGCTTTGGAGATGGAGATTCCAGAATGGAGATTCTTCCATTCCCAATCTCCAAAGAGTAACTTTTGCATTGCTAACTGTCCCAAGTACCAATAGTGTATAATATTTCAAAACTTCAAGTGTTTTGAAGCATTGAAACAACTTCACATTTTTATTTTATGTGCTTTTAGCCATAGCTGCCTCTGCCTAAATGTATGACCATGAACAAATCACTTTCTATCTGTGAGTTGCAGTTTTTGCATTTGAAATATGAGTTCATTAGACCAGACGACCTCTAAGGACTCTTCCAGCTCTAAGATTTTGAGGTATTACGCATGTAAATGACTCTTGGTATTAGCTCCTACGCAGAGAAAAATACATTGGGCATCACAACTCATTCCTATCAATCACTTGTAAACATATTTCAGATCAAAGGGCCTTCATTAAGTATGCATTTAAAAAGTAGGAGAAGAGCTCTACAAACAAGTTCAGTTAAAGAGTTTGTCTTATATGAAGTGTTTTAAGATGAAAAAATCTTATATATTTGATTAAGACAGAAAACCTCATTCCTAAAATGAAGTTGCACTCATGCAAGAAAGATTTTCAAATGTTTTACAAAGTTACTGTAAACAATAGAATTATAAATGTGATAATAATGGCAGTAAGGGAGAAATTAGAATGAGATTATTGCAAAGATGATATGCTTTTAGGTAAAATCTGAAAAAATTAGAGGATGGCTAAATTGTTTTGGATGACTAAGACAGCAAGGAAGAAGGCTGGATGGATTGGAGAGGTCGGGGGTAAGCTCAACAAGGATAACAGGGAAAGAGATAAGAGAAAGGGAGAAGCTAAGAAAGTGTACATGTCTGATTGAATTCTTTAAGGAATAGAGAGGTAATGACATGCTTTAGAGAAGGGTATTAGGAGGGGCTGCATAATCTGAGGGAATAAAGAAGCATTTGAAGGACATTTGGTGGCACAGTAGACAGAATGTCAGGCTTGGTGTCAAGAGGATTTGGGTACAAATCTGACCTCAAATACTTCTTAGCTGTGTGACCCTGGGCTTTGTCACTTAACCATGTCTGCCTCACCCTTATCACTCTTCTGCCTTGGAATTGATACTTAGTATTGATTCTAAGACAGAAGGTAAAGATTTTGAAATAAAAATCCACTTTTAGTTCTAAGTCCTGAGTTTGAATCCTGATTTTGAAACCTCCGATATGTCCTAGCTGTGAAAATCTAGGTAAATCAACTAGTCTCTATCTTAGAAACTTTCTAGGATTATAAATTGCAGAAGAGTTGTTGATCTTATTAAAGATCAACAATTTTCTGAATGAGAGTTCAATTATAGGTCTGAAAAAAGCAATATAATTGAGATCCTGAAAACAGCTGCTGCTCCATGATGAGGCATAAACATTAGGATATGAAAGGGAAAAGGAAAGGATTATACTCTCTTTTGCCCAGAAATAAGAGAGTGGCCACTTCATCAATGGTAGCTTCTTTCAACCCTATGAGATCCTAATTTTCCAAGACAAAGGAGGCAGGATTCTGAATTGAATGGTCAACTTTATTTGCAAAAGGAGTCATGAAAAAGGTTTCTGTGGGGAATATGAATTTAGTTTGTTCCTCTGAAGGGACTTGGTGAATTCTATGAAGGGCATGGAGGACAAAGGGCATGCCCTTCTATTAATTACAACTACTAACTGAATTTATAGACTAAAAAAGGTTAAAACTTCGACTGGGAGGATGAAGGTTGAGAAGTAATGTGATCAAACTATATAATCAGGCAAGGTTATGGATAGGGTGAATGTGGGCTTATTCATCAAATGTCAGAATATTCAAACTTGAAACTCACTGGCATTCTTAAGCTTGAAGAAGGGAGTTTGGGGACAAATACAAGAAAAATCCAACTCATATGGTAGGTAGTAAACTTAGAGATGTTCCTATCCCTACAGGTGATAAAAGAAAAACACAGTAGAATTAAACAATAAGTCCAAAAAATATTTGACCAACTCATATAAAACAGTCGTGTAACACAGTCCACCATGCCTCTGCTGCCTGAGGTCCCAGGTAGGTTATCTCCTTCTGTCCCTCTCTGGATTCTCTGTTACTCTTAAGGGATTGAAGGAAATGTCCAGGTTCTCTGCAAATGGCTATAGTTCCCACTGATGTTGTTGTCTCAGCAATATGTGGTAATCCCTTGCATCCAAGTTCCAAATTTAGCCACTTTTAGACATTTTTGTTTTAAAAAAATATTTATTTTAAAAAGCATAATCATAAATGTACAAACTTGCTCCTAACACATAAGGCTTAATCCTTCTCTGTCCTTCTACTACCTCAGTCTCTGGGGAAAAGAAAAAGGATTAAATTCCTAACTTAGCTCAGTTCCTATAGAGCAGAGGCCCGTTTCAAGTCCAATATCACTCTTGTGTCCAGGTCCTAGTAACTCTGGATTCTCAGGATTTCTGTGCTAAGTTGGCTGGCTGTACCGTCCCAATGGGAATCTTGACTCTAAGGTCATCATGCCTCAAGCTCCTGAGTCCCATGGGGATTACCCTCCAGTATCTGAAACTGGAGAATGCTAACAACCTGGGACAGCAACCCCTTGCTTCCTTCTCAGAGGCAAGATAAAAGAAGTAGTGCAAAGTCTTTCCCTTCTCTTTGAATTAGTTCATGGCACCTGTTCTGTGGATGAATTGTTTGCCCTCTAGATGCCAGAGATAAGAGTGGCTAAAAAATGTATATAAAAAAGGATATCTGTTCAGTCTTACCAATTTTACAAAGGTAGCCTATCAAAGGAGTCTACACCAACACATATAGTAGGAGATGAAAAAGCTTCCATATTAGGCAATGTCCAAACAAGCCTGGGTTACAATAAAAACTCATGTTTATGGAATTAGCAAATGCAAAAATTATTTATTAATCTTCCACTATATAGATGTTTTAAGTGCTGGGGATACAAAAATGAATAGCAATATGGTTCTGTGAAATTAGGATCTGTTACCCTAAAAACCATTATTCCCAGCAAAACTATAATCCCTAGCAAAAACTATGATTCCCAGAACCCCACTCACTTCCAGTTGTTACATGCTGACATAGACAGGTCTTAAATTGGGTGGAGTTCCATGTCTAGCCGTCTTTTTCTTTCCTGTTGGGCTTTGGTGGAGCATTTTGAGTAGGTAGAAAAACTTAGTCACATGGTTCTGTTTTGTTAGATAAAACTTTATAAAAATGATACTTGAGGTATTGAACATTAATTTTAATTTTACATTCATGTTGACTAGAAGTGAGGTTCAGAAACCCTTAATTATCTCTGAGTAGATTAGTTTGAAAAGAAACCACGTTTCTCCTACCATGGCTTTTTCCCAGGTACCTTCCCCCCCCAAACTTTCCTTGTAGCTGCTGCTTATTGCTGCCTATCCTGCCTTCTGCTGCTAACTCCCTGGGTGGCCCCAGCCAAAATCCTGCCTCCCTGCCTGGGTGGTCCTTGCAAAACCATTGCTTCAGCCAATCCTCCCCCTCTTCCTCCTCTTGCTGTTGTTGCTGTTGCTACTGCTGATTGGAGCTACTCTCCAGAGGCTTGGGAAGTATAAATCTCTTACATTGCCAACAGCTGAGTGCTTGCTCACTGCTTGCCTTGGAACCCCAGGTGTGTTTCCCTTAGGCAATCCCTCTTAACTCCCTGTCCACATGGCAGGGGAAGCAAGCTAGTCTCTGGTGTTTTACCCCTAGGGGAAGGGGAAGGAAGGTTAATTCCTTATAAGTTCCTTATAAAAAATAATAATTGCAAGTATGGCCTGCTCTATGAAAGAGCCTATCTTAAACAGCTCCAAGTTTTAGGATGTCTTTTCTTCCTTCCATTCCCAGGTGCATTGGTCCTTGAGAGGAGAGATTCATCTCCCTACACCCCCTTGCCGTTCTTGCCTACCCAGTCTCTATAATACATCCAATACGAGATTCCTCCACACTATGTTCAGTGAGGAATTCTCCCTCACTATGGGAGATCCCAGAGGTGTGACAAAAGGAACCTAAGTGGATAATGATTCTGGGGAGAGGAAGGAAACTTAAAGAGTCTAGAGGTGGATTTTTAAGCCTTTTCAGACTCCATTATTTTATGGAAGTCTCTGTATCAGAATTGGAAAAAGGACTCTTGAATTCAGTGGCTGTATCATGTCACATATATTGTATTTGCTGATTGCTTGTTTTAAGATTTTATTTTGTTTAAGTTCTGTTATACTATGTCACTTTAAGTTACTGTGTTTTGGCAATTAGCTATATATGGTGTTACATATTCTTCATTTGTACCTCCCCACATAACTGGACTAGAGAAGATATCATTGTAAAAGTACCTTTAAATTGTTTGTAATAAGAGGTAAGGGTCCATTTAGTAGCTGAAGTGAAGTACACGATTCCTTACCTCCACATTAAAATGGATGGGACATATAAAAGACATGCCTTTAGAGCTGTTACAGTACCATGCCAAAGGAGGGAGCAAACCTAAGGGGGGGGGTTACCCCATGATGGGTTATAGTCTTATAAAGTTCTCCTAAGGGGCATAGTACCCCTAAATGGCCCCTAAGAGGGAGCATTTCAGCCAAGGTTAAAAGCCATGAGCTTCAGTGGCTACCTGAGTGGATCCAAGTGCTCTTCAAGACCCTCCTCAGGGGGGATTGCGTAATTGTCATAGGAATTGTATAATTGTCATAAAACTAAAAAATCTTTTAGGAAAGAAACATTTCAGGAAAGAGAGCTAAATAACTTTTCGAATCTAGAAGATCAATTGTTTGGAGAAAGCAACATGAAGATGCCTGAAGAAACCTCCTCAGAAGACCCAGAATGAACCTTGGAGCATAATTGATTGAACAGTGGGAGGTTGTAACACTTTTATTTTGTATGTATACTCTTATACCAAAGGGGACTGCCCCCTAACTGGCTTTTTGTCAGTGCTTCTAGCAATCATTGGTTTTGTTCCCTTTCCCTTTTATCCACACATTATTGTAATTTATAAGTTGGTTATGTTTACAAGATCCATTGGGGAGACTAGTCTTCCAAAGGATCTCAGGGGGTATTGTGAAATTAGAATCTGTTACCCTAAAAACTATAATTCCCAGAAAACTACAATCCCTGGCAAAAACTATTATTCCCAGAACCCCATTCACTTCCTGTTGTTACTTGCTAATGTGGACAGGACATAAATTGGGTGGAGTTCTGGGTCTAGCCCTCTTTTTGCTTCCTGTCAGACTTTGGCAGAGTATTTTGAGCACGTTGAAAAACTTTTGTTAGATAATAAACTTTATAAAAATAGTTCTTGAAGTATTGAACATTAATTTTAATTTTACGGTTCACATCCTTTAGAAACTTACAGTCTTCATTAGAGAATGTGGATGTGAACACAGTTTAATATAACTTAAGGAAAAATGGGGTGGGGCCAAAGGGGCTGAGATAAATTGCTACAGGAAAATCTGAAGGGAGAGAGAGCATTTTCAGTTTGGGATGTGGAGTGGGAATCAGGGAAGATCTCGAAAATGTGATGCATGCCTTAATCCTGAAGGAAGAAAATTATTTCAACAATAAGAGATAACAGAGTGAAGTCAGGGAATATGTTACCTATGCAAACTGTAATGGAAATAATTTGAGGAAAGGTGTGTGGGATAAGGGAATTTGAAAGGAGAGTTGTCAGAGACTTGCTAAGTGAGTAATCTAGGTTACAGGTAGGCTGGGATTAAGGAGCTTCAGAATATAATAGGGCTGAAGTCAGGAGTATAACACAGAAAGGAAACAGAGATCTTCAGGGAGAGGAGAAATCAAACTAAACAGACAAACAGCAGGCTTTTCAGACTGGGACTTAGACTCAAACACAGGCTGAGGGAAATAGACTAAACTGAAATTAACAATCCAGGCTTTAGTTAATTTCACAGAAAGGGACTTGTTTTGAAGTTACACCTTCCTCCAAGATGGATACCCCGGCTTCCCTTCAAGCCCACAGTATGTTGGTTCTTTCCCTCTTCTTCCCTCTCTTGATAACTAACAGACAAATTATACTAATAGGTCTGTTGAAACACAAAAGGGTTTATTATCTTTAAAGGATGATTTATCAGGAAAGTGGATCAAAGGAAAGCCCTAACAGTTGTCTCAGGAACCTCAGGTGGGGGAAGGGAGACAAAGATGGAGTCTGAGTAAGGACCAGCCTTTTACTCAGCTTACAAAATACTATTGATAACTAAAGGGAATAAAAGATGATTGACTAGTTTCTCTATATCTAATATTGTCAAATAACCATTAACCCTACACAGATTTTGAACTCCTCTCTAATCACTCTCCTTATTAACTCCACTGATATATAAGGTAAGGGAGGGAAGGTAGGAAATAATATTAGGGAAGGAAGATATAAAGGGTTTATCCAAAATAATAATTTCTTAAGTAAATATATCAAAGCTAGGCTAAATTTCAATACTACAGCTAGGTAAAGAAGCAGCTCGGCTAATCAGACTACCTCCCTCCTCGGGAGACCCTAATCAACTGTCTTTTCCTCAAGATTCCAAACCCTAACTGATTTAGAACTCAGCCAAAGCTAGAAAAACCCCACTCTCTATATTACAAAACACATGAAGATAGAAGCTGGGAGGAAAGAACTGGCAAATAGTAAATAGTCCATTTTGGCTATGCAGAGTACATAAAGAGTTGTAACTGAGATAGCCTCAGTAGAGTGCTAAGACTGTAGTCAGGAAGACCAGAGTTCAAAAATGGCCTCAGACACTTGCTAGCTTTGTGATCCTGAGATCACTGTTTGCCTCAGTTTCTTCATTTATAATATGGATGTAATAGTAGTACCTACTTAACAAGGTTGTTGTGAAGATCAGATGAGGTGATATTTGCAAAACTCTTAGTCCAGTCCTTGGCATATAGCAGCTGCTATATTAATACTTATTCCTTTCCTCATTAATGTGAAATTAGGATGGAAAGGTTGGTTGAGCAAATTATGGTGAAACTTAAATGTGTGGATAAGGGTTTTATATTTTTTTTTCATCTGCATAGGGATACACTGAAGGTTCTTGGCTAAGGAAATGATTAACATTATCAGACGTAAACCTTAGGCAGCTGTGCTAGGGGTGGACTGTAAAAAAGCTGAGGCAGAGATTGAGAGACTATTGCCATATTAGAGGCAGGAGGTAATAAGGGCCTGAACCAGGTTGATTGTCATGTGAATAGAGAGGAAGGGAAGAAGAGAGCATTAAATAATAGTTGTGGAGGAAAGGGAAGAGTTAGATTGCTTAGAATTTGATCCTATTTGATGGGAAGAAATGTGATAGTCTTATCAAAACTAGGATAGTTGGGAGGAAGGGCATATAGAAGAGGGAACTTTCTGACATTGAATAACAAAAGTCAAAATGGTATCTTCAAGATTATAAAGTACCTTCAATACTACTACCCTGAGAGTAAGAGAGGGAATTATTTCTGTTTTATAGAAAAAAAGTCTTAGAGAAGTTAAATAACATACCCACTATAAGAAGGGAAGCAGAAAATGGGTTGCTAATAAGTGTCAGAGCTGCAATTTGAATCCAAGTTTCCTAACTTCAAATCTTGGTCACTTTCTACTACCTGAACCTGTCCCAATGATAGAAAAAAAAATCTATAATATTAATTAATGATTTTTTTTCCTTTTGGGGTGTGTGTGTGTGTGTGTGTGTGTGTGTGTGTGTGTGTATGTATGTGAGGGGTGATTTTGAAGTTGACTTTGTAGAAGACATGCTTTCCCAATCCATGACAGCACTCTGCATGAGAGTTAGAAAATACACCAGGCTGAGAATATACTGTATGATACTAACATTTTTTATGTTTTTATAGTATTATGATTTTATGGTCTTTTCTTTATATTCTCCTTCCTATAGAAATGAGATGAAAAAATGTCAGCAGAAATTGTGATTTCAGTGCTTGATATTTGTTCATATGTTTTTAAACTGGTGATTTGCTTTGTAACTTCAGTGGAAGCCAAATTTTTATTTAATCAATCACATGTATATGTAGGTATGGTGTAGATTAATATAGCTTGTTTAATGGGGCTATAAAATGCTTCCTTAGCTACATTAGCTCTACATAACTTTTGATCATGCATTATATTGTTTAGTGATGAGTAAATGCTAGTAAAATCAAAGTAGAACTAATTCATTCCAAAATGTGTTTTGTCTTCATACTTTTTGGCTCAAATTGGTGATATATGTGTGAAAAAGAATTTAAACTCCTTTTGTTTATTTTAACTTAATCAATCAAGAACTTAGAGTCTCCTGCCTTTCATACTATAAAAATTAAAATGAATATAAAATGATAACTTTAAAAATATTGTGTTTTTATAAGATTTATTATTAATCACTAGAAGTAAAGGAATAAATAAGTAACAAAATAAAACCACGTGGCATGGCTAATATACCTGTTCAAACAGCCCGCTCCACCAAACTGCCATAGGAAGGAAAGAGAGCTAGCCATGCCAGACCCCTCAATTTTATCCCCTTGTTTACATCAGCATGTAATGACAGGAAGCCAGTGGGCTCTTGAGAAATGTTGTTCAAAGACCCAAAATTTCCAATAACACAATACTTAGTCATTAACACTTTGCTAGTAAGAAACTTTTACTAGAAAAGGAAGTTCTTATCCTAAAAGATCATAAGCACTGCCCTGCCCCTGGCAGTGCTAGGCAAATTGGGAGACTGAAATTGGTTCCTGAGATGTGATGAGGAGAGCTGATGGGTGGGGAAAACTGCTTATAAGCAGGAGCCTTTGGGACCCTGAGGGTCTTGTGAGGTCTTTTGCCTCATGGGCATGAGCTCTGGTATGGTTCTTTTGTGGCTTCTTCAGATTTCAACTTCCTGGTTTGGACTTTGGATTCTGGTGAAGATTCAGTTTTCTGCATTGGAGACTCAGGCTGAAGAGGAACACTTACTCAGATGAGACTCTCGCCTCCTTGGCGTGAGAGATTGCCCTTTGTGGCTTAGCCTCCTCAGTGTTGGTCTTTGGTTGTTGAAATGCCTAGCTAGAGACACTCTCTTGGACTGGTGAGATTTGCATTCCGGGTCTGGAGGTACTCAGACCCAGACAGGGTATTTTTAGCTAGGCAATATTTTCTACCTCCTTCCTACATTTCCTTCTCTTATGTGAAGATAGGATTAACTTTTCCCTTGTTTATTTTTAGCTAAACAAATTAAGAAGTCAAAGCACCCCTACTTAACACTAAGTAAGAGAATTCAGGAGTCACTTACTAGAGTAAGCTCACATCTCCAAAGGCTACTGCCACCCTCTTTGGGCAGTGCTAGGCAAATTGAAAGATTGTGATTGGTTCTTGTAATGTGGGGAAGGGACGGGAATTGATGTGGAAAAAGGACTATAAAAAGTCCTGAACTTTCTGTCCAAGGGAGTTCTCCTTTGAACTTCTCCTTTGTAGTTTGTCTTTGGACACTCTGTGTTGGTGATCTGGACTGAAGGAGGAGAACCTTTCCCTGGATCCTGTGTTGACTTGCTGGGTGAGTAGCTGGCCTTTCTTTCCTGGCTTTTGGAGAGATTGGTTCTTGAGAGGCCTTTCTTTCCTGGAGGAGGCCACATTAGTGAAACCTTTGCTGAAGACACCACCAGGACTCCTGGCTTAAGAGACTACCACAACTCCATGTGGAGATTGGGACTTAAGAGCCCATGCCAGGTGGTGAGCTGGACTTCTTCAGATAGAAATTATAGAATACCTAGCTAGGCAAATACCTTCTACTTCCTTCCTACATTTCTCTCTTTTATTATATTTCTATTAAACTAAATTTTTAAGAACAACTAACAGACTTGTGACTTAAGAGTTAATTTTTTAAATTGGCAACCATAATATTACTTTAGAACTTTCATATTAGCATAAAAGCTTAAATTTAAATTCTTACACTTACCATCATTATTTTGCTGTGATAAAGCTACTAACAGTCTCATGACTTAATATTTAATTATTACAAACAGGAACCACAACTTTTTAAAAAATTCTTATATTTGTCAAACCCATTTAATTTTAACATGTGGATTATTTTGTCAGATTTTATGGAGTGCCATGAGGTAGTTGTACCTATAACCAAGCACCTCAGTCAGGGATATCCCAGTTCCCATGAATAGTTACAATGATGACAATGATGATTATGAAGATAATCTTGTTGATGATGATAATAATGTCTATGCCTATCATTTAATTAATATATGGAGCTTCCAGGGGAGAAAACTCTTTCTACTAATTGATAAAGGTCAACACCTTCTCTGCAACTTGTTTTTCCTTCATTTCAAAAGGAGACCAATGACATGTGAAATGGACTTAAGTGAGACAGAGTTGCACAAAGTCATCAGCTTGCCTCTCACTTCTAGAGAGCAAAATTCAATAACAAGACAAAAGTCAGGATGACTGGTGGTGATCCAGGATGCAGTGGATGACCATAGCTTCTTCAACATCTGACCAAGTTCTAAGTACTCCATAATGCATGCATCAGTTGGAACAAACTGTTTTCATTTGTCCATTCTGCAAGGGGAAGTCTTCACATGCCCGGGGTTAGACATCTCCCTCTAATTCACTGATGAGTTTGAGGCCTATAGGTTATTTTCAAGCTGGGTTAGCCTGCCTGCTAAAATGGTTTCACTGGGGGGTAGCTATTGAGTATGCTATAGCCTCTTGGGATGTATGGGGTGTTCACAGTGGACTGGTTCCTCTAGTGTGTGGGCTTTCTGAGGCTTTTTTCAGGATTGCTCATGCATCTTTGGTGTCCATCTTTCACCCTACTCTCTCTGCAACTTCAAGAGTCACATAAAGTACCCTGGGAGGTTTTGACTTGCCATAAATCACTCACTTGGTATGTATTAGAGGTAAGCCTAGAACCTTACTCTTTCCAAATTGCAGTCCAGTGCTGCATTCCTGGTGCCTGCTACCAATCAGATGAATCATGGACAACAACTAATAAGACACTTCAGCAGGAGATGCCTCAAATGTACTAGAGTTCTCTCAAATGCACTGAAAATATCTGGGACTGAACTCAAAATAAAGTCATTTCAAACTTATCATGGCTCTCTATCATGTTTGTGAATCATGGCCTATCCCCTGTAGCATACTCAGAAGCAGAGTAAAAGCTAAACAAGGCAGTGAAGAGAGAGGGACTGGAATAGAAATTAAATCTGGAGAAAAGCATAGTAGTATTCTTATGGGCAGGGTCAAGAGATTTCCCTTTTAAGTGTTTCCATTTAAGGTTCATATATTTCAAAACTAAAGGAGACCTTAGAGAGCATATGGTATAAACTCCTATTAGTGTGGACAGAGAGATTGAGTAATGTAGTATGAGATTCACTGGATTAGAAGCAAGAGGATAATATATTTAAAACTGGAAAAGAACTTAAGAGGCCATCTAGCTCAATCTCTTCATTTTGCAAATGAAGAAACTGTGGTCTAGGGACCTTAGAGTGAATTGACCAAGCACACATAGGCTATAAGTATCAGAGATGGGATTCTAGCCCAGTTCCTATGACTCTGGAGCCAGAGTTCTTTCCACTCTTCAATGCTAGATATAGGTTCAAATCTTCTTGCTGTAGTACTTACTAATGGTGTAACTTTAGGCAAGTGACGTAATGTCAGCTGGCTCCTCTAAAAAATGAGTATTGGACTAGATAATCTCCAGGGTCCAATGGAGCCCAGAGAAGTCCATTTATTTGACCAAACAAAGCCACTCTTCTCCAGATTCTTCCAGGTCTTTTGATTCCAAACCCAGTGCTCTTACTATCTAATAATGGTATCATGCTGCAACCTGCTTCTGACTTATCTGTCATATGCTATCAAAGCTACTTCTCACTACTTCAAACCCCCTGCGTATGAACTAGATGTGTAACAGGAGGTTCTAATTGGTGTCTCCTTTCATAGCCTTCAAGGAAAACTTTTCTAATTGCCAGATTGATATAGTAACTCTCAGGTCCCAGGATGTTCATTGATTTATGATGGGACTCCAAGGGTTTTTTTTCCCTGTAGTCTAACTCCACGGTCCTTGGTCTTCATTGATTGCTCATGGGCCCTTGGTTACTCAGTTAATACATGCATCACCTTACTTTGAATACTTCGGCACCATGGGAAAATAGATATAAATGCAGGCAGATTTATTACAGTCTAATTTAATAAAAATGTCAACAAATAAATGCACATTTGGCTGGGAAATAAATATCAAAGATGAGGAAAGCTGACAGTGGAGTAGGTTGTAAGAAATTAACATTAAATGGTTTGGGTTGACAGTGACTATAAAACAAAATTGTACCTTGGAGACGTTTTAGAACAATTTAACAAATGTGAGCTTCCGGCATGAGAAGAGGCAGGAGAAATAACCTAGCTTTGATAAAGGGTGTTCAGTAGGAGTCCACATTACTGCAAAGAGCAATCATTTGCTTTCTGTCCCTTACATCTGCAAAGTGACATTTAGTGCAAGCTGAGAAAAAAGATGTCTTAGGATTGTTTTCCCAAATCAAATGTACTTCACACAGTACAGTGAACCTATCTCTAGTTACTAGTGAATTCTTTAATATTCTCTCTAGGAATCTGTGACCTCCTTGTATCTTCAATTCCTGGAATGCAGACTCAAATTCCCTGATGCATGAGGAATGGAAATAGCTACTCCAAGTATTTCATTGACCTCCAGGTTGTTTTTTATTGTTTAAGATAAAAAGCCTAGAGAATTCACCCTTACAGACAGCATTGTGAGTTTTAATAACAGAGGGATCCAGACAATATTAAGAATATTACCTTCAAAGAGTTGGGTTTAGTTTAGGTGACTGATGATGTTGTTAAATTGGAGTAATCTCAAATTCATAATGTATCAGTCAAGGTCAGCTTTATGAGGATCCAGAACATGAGAATCATTCACATGGTCTAATTTAAAGGACATTAAGAAGGTTCACTCTACTAAAAAAAATAACCTTTTCAATCCATGCATGATGCCTGAAACTTCAGCATTGAAGCTTTATTTCTTTATATCTTTCAATCACTTCACTATCAATAATGTAACATACCAAAATGTAAGATTTAAATTAATGTCAATAACTCTAAGTATTATATAAAATTAATTAGTAATCACTTGAAGTAGAAGAAATAAAAAATAGAAGTGCAAAACTTAAGTATGACACAAACTTTGCTACCAAGCTCTACCCCCACCCTCAACAGCCACATTCTGGGAAGAAGAGAGAGGGGCAGGGTTATACCAAAACTTCATCTTCAATAAGTTCACACAGACACATATAACATAAGGATGCAAATGGGATGCTGTTAAGACAGTTCTGGGGAGCAAATTCCATCTACATACCAAAGAGGGGATAGCACTCTAAGCTATCACACAGCTAACCTCATTGGATGTTAAATGAGAACTAGCTGAGAGTAACATTAGGAAGGAGGTAGGGGAAAGGGAAGTACCAACAATGGCAAAGAACAGGATATTGAAAGGGAATTCAGGGAACACCAAATACCAACTTTATTGATCCATCATTGAAACACAATTGAAATACCACCTCTTCCAGAAGAACCTACCCTGATTCCTCCAGTTGGAAATATGCTTTTTTTTTTCAAACCTCCCATAGCATTTGATATGACCTACTTTCTTCTTATAATCATTTTGTGTTATTTTCCATAAATTTTGTTGAATATTTATGAAAAATTCCTATCCTTTCTGTTAGAATACATATGAATGTAATGTAGGAATCATGAGGTCTTTCTTAGGGTAGAAAGATCTAGTTTAGAAACTGGATCTCTAAATTATTAGCTGTGGGACCCAGTATGATTTAATTTCTCTCAGACTTTATTTCTTTGCTTGCTAAATAGAAATACTATATTGATACATGTATGACCTCCCTCCAAGGGTTTCTCTGAAGAGAATTCCACATGAACTTCAAAGCTCTATATCAAGATAAGTTATTAATTCCTCACTGAAGGAAAGGAAGCATTGCATAAGGAGGAAACAAGCATTTATTAAGCACCTACTATGTGCCAGATACTGCTAAATTCCTTGTAAATTTTATTTCATTTGATATTCACAACAACTCCATTACAATCTTCATTTTTTCAGATGAAGAAATAGGCAAGCAAAATATAGATGACTTTCCCAGCATCTCAGACCTACTAAGTGACAAAAGTCAAATTTAAACTCTATTCACTGTGCCACATGACCTCATAGTTGTTAGATTACAAACTGTGCTATCAGGAAGACCGAGTTTAAGTCCTGTCTCTGACACCTGATTCTACATGACCTAGAAAAATCACTTTATATTTATGTGCCTCAGAAGACTAAGACTATAAATTTCAGAGAATCAGTAAAGAAACATTTATGAAGTACCTACTATGTTTCAGATACTAAAGAAAGGAATGAAAAAAGTGAAATAATATCTATTCTGAGAAAGCTTATATTCTCTTGGGGAAGATAACATGTGCATATGCACAAATACATATGTCTATATTTTACACATGTAAATATATATATATAGGCATATACATATATATGTAGTAACCCTATACCACTTATTAATTACCTATTTTGTGCCAGACAGGGTACTAAGTGCTTGGCATAAGAATGAAGTCAATGTGTGGAGTGAGAAATTAGTGTGTTATTCTCAAGTTATTAATAGTTATTAATATCTAAAAACTGGTCTCCTACCCCCTCCATTTACAAAAGCCTTACAGCTATAAGTGCTTTGGGTTGGATCTTTTGGAGTTTGTTTGGGAACTGTGATAATGAGATTAAATCTACCCTCTCCATCTTTAGATTTAATCACCAAAGGTGAAAACATATCCACTTAACTCACAAGTTGGGTGGTCTGTGACTCACGGGTGCTAGAGTGAGTGACAAATCAGAATTTACTGACTGCCTTCTGGGTAGTCCTAAGAAAAGCATCTGTTGTGATTGGACACGTAAACTAAGAGGAAGGCACAGGAAGTGATGCTAAAGAGTTCCCTTTAAAAAGAGAGTTCAGTGATCTGAGGGTCTCTTTTTCCAGTTCTTGCTTGGACTTGGAGGAGCTTTGGACCTGGAACCCTGAGACGTTGGTGAGACTGCTCTTAAATCTCTCTCTTAGAACTACACGTGGTGAGTGAAGAAGGCTGACTCCTTTAACCTCCCAGGAGATACTACCCTCCAGGAGGCTCCCTTGATCCCAATCAAAGATTGTGGGAGCATCTATTGTAAATAGCCTTCTTAAGGAATTTTGCCACAAAGCAGAAGAGATATAGAATGACCGCAGAGATAGAAGGATTTTTGAAGATTGGAGAAAGTGGGGATTTCAGAGTATCAATCTGCTAAAGAAGATGGAATAAAATGAGATCACTTGTGCAGGTAGAGTGGTCTGCTTTGGCAAGGAGATGAACCACAGCTTTATGTGAGACTGGCATGTTGAAGGAAATAATGAAAGAAGGCATATTAATGACATGAAATGAGAAAGAAGGGAGAAGAGGGAACTCAGCAAATAGTTAAATGTTTTTCTTTTATTTAAAAAAATTTATGTATTTTAATCAGCCACAATGCACCTTCTTACCTTCCTACCTCACCCCTCCTCACTGAGAATATGGGAAAAACAAAATCCATTATAAACATGCATAGTCAATCTAAATTTCTCCTTAGGCCATATGCAAAACCAGAAAAAAAAAGTCTTATTCCAAAATCTGATCCTTTTACCTTTCTATCAGGAAGTAAGTAGAAAGTTTCATCATTAGCCTTCTGGAATCTTGGTTGGTCATTATGCTGTTAAAAAGTTTAGCATAATAGCATTCCATCACATTTATATACTGTAACTGGTTCAGCTAGTCCCTAATTTATGGGTGCTTATTCATATCCTCATACTTTATAACCTCAAAAAGAGGTATAAATATTTTTTGTACATCCTTAGAGTTTGTTTTGCCTAGGACTTATCTATTCCTTAATCTATTCTTCTTCTAGTTCCATCTCCCTCCTTCCCTCCTTTTTCCCTTTTGAGTGACATGAACATGGAGTTTTGTATCCAATGTGTGTATGTATGTGTTTATTTTGTTTCTGGTGTTAGTAAGGTTCAAGTATAAGCCACGCTGCCCTACCCACTCCTCCTAGTTTGATTAGATATATATTTATGCATCCTGATTTTGTGAGATAATTTTCCTTAACCTGCCTTTTTCTTCCCCCTAGGGTATTCACTTTCCCTTTTCTTTCCATTCTTTTCTTAAGATTTTTAAGACCTAACCAACAGCTCCCAGGTCTTATCTAATTGTACTCCCTCTATGAATTCTGATGATGCTAAGATTCAGAGGGGAAACACACCTCCTTATTTAAATGTTAGTAGTTCATCCTTTTTTGATACTTTATATTGGCCATTCGTATTTACTTTTTTATATATTTATTCATTCCTGTGTTTGAATTTCAAAGTTTCTCTGCAGCCCTTTTTTTTTTTAAAATCAGGGATGCTTGGAATTCCTCTATTTCATAAATGACCCATCCTTTTCCCTATAGGAGAATGTTCAGTTTTGCTGAGTATGTTAATTTTAGCTCTAAGTCCATATCTTTTGATTTTTGGAATATTGTATTCCAAGTTCTGCTTTATATTGGTGGCTGCTAAATCATGTGTGATTCTGACTATGGCTTCTTGGTATTTGAATTCTTTCTTTCTGGCATCACATGGTCCTGTCCTTCCTTTCTCCAGTGTCTTCAGACCTCCTTTTCTGTCTCCTTATGTTAGGTTAGGCCAGGAAAAGGACTCACCATGACTTTTTCCTGTATTTCTCCATCTGGATATGGTGCAGAATATTTTGTAGTTTTATTCAGAGGGTTTGGGGATGTGTACTGAGATTCACAGCTTCCTTATACTCTGCCATCTTTCAATTTTTTTTTCTGTAAAATATGATTCATAGTCCTCAGCTGAGAAGCTGTGGGGAGAAGGAGCCATGGAAAATTTGAGAAGGGATAAAAAGTTTATAAAATCTGATGTTATACATGTTGTGCATGTTATATTAGTATGTTGATAGGAGAGATATAGGAGTATCACTGAGCAATTGTTAGGTTCCAATTTAGGTTGGACTGTATAAATTTGTAGTGGATCCATTTAGAATATTTTTTTTCTCCACCTGCATTCAATAGCACATGTGTAGGAATGTGTAGGAATGAAAGTAGTAGATGGTGGGAGTGTCCAAGCCTTAGGCTTAAAAGGGTACAATCAGCAATATGATTAAAGGGTCAGGGATTCAAGAGAAGAGGACAGTGTAAGTAGAATTGGTTCACCAAAGGGTTAAGTTGAAGAAAAGGAGAGTGGCTAGTTCAGGAATGATGGCCTGGTAGAGAACTGAAGGGTCAAGGGGATTATCAGTTATGGTAGGAATGATTTGGTATAGGAAGGAAGAGGTAGAGGTGGAAAGCCATTAGATTATGGTCATGAACATGGAACTGGTGCATTTGTGGGTGCTAGTAAGATCAAGATAATGACTATCTTTGGGTGTTTAGATGGATTGTAGGAGTAAATCATGAGATGTGAATAGGTTGAGTAACTCAACTTTTAGCATACGTTTTAGTATGTATATAGAAATTCTGTAGTAGGAAGGCAAATGTTGAGGAGAGAAATATCTTTAACTAGATACAGAATCCTGTGCCATGCAGGACTCTAGACAACAGCTACCAAGATTTTGATTGGACAGAAGATGTGACTTGTATGGATCTCAAAGAAGTGATAAAGTTGTTGGAAGTGGAAATAGGGATCAAATAGTATTTCAACTCCTCTCCCTTGACCAATGAACTAACGAGAATGAATTAAAATGTAGATAGTTTTGTAAAAGATGGCTAGAGATGCTGTATTATCAAGGTACATGGGCAGGTCTTGATGATGGACAGAATATGGAAGAAGTAGGATATACAAACATTTACAGGAAAAACATGAAATTAAAATAGATGAGTTTTAAAAAGTATTTAGGGAGGGAAGTCTTTAGAAATTTGAGGTGGTAGTAGAAAGGATCAGGAAAGAAGAAGGTGACATTTTAAATTTGTAAAGGGAGTTTCTTTAGCAGTTCTTTCCACCACTGAAATGACAAAATCAGACCTATTCTATTAGTTTCCCCTATAACACATACTTTTGTGGATCTGTGATTTCATCAATAAAAGTTCTTCCTTAGGAGCAGGTAACTCATTTTGTGCCCTTTTATGGTCATAAATTCTACCCAGAAAACTGGAGATCTTCCTCTAGATGTTCTAACATTTTGTGAATCCCAGAAGATAACTCAGGTAATCTATGTGTTTTCACTTTTTTAATATAAACAATCTACTTAATTTTTCAACCATATGTTGCCTGAATTTCATCTTGAACTGTTTTCCAAGTAAGTCATCACTGGTAATATGTTGTAGTCCATGAACTTTCACCATTTTCCTTAATGCCTATCATAATTTCAATTATTCATAGATTGTGTTGCCCCATGATCCAAAGCCACTTTTCATATTCCATAATGTATAAACGCCTCACATTACTAGAAGAATTTCAGCAAAGATAAAAATCAATATAAAAGTATAAGAATTAAAAAAAATAAGAAAAAAGGCTCGGCAAGAAATTAAGACAACTTTAATATGATCTATGTAGTAAGTACTGTTCTGTTCCACTATTCCACTGTCAGGCTGCTACATTTCTCCATCAGGATTCTAGGTATACCCTGAAGGATTGTAATATATTTGGTCTAATGCTAGTCTCAAGTATTATACACCAGGGATTAGAGTCTCAATTCCATTGAACATCTTAACATCAATCAGCCTTTACAAAAGAATATTTACTTTGAAGATTCAAAAATAACAAAAAATACAGACATCTCTCCCTAGCACTTGCAAGGGCATGTTTACCCTATATTACCCCTGTTTTTGGCAAGAATGAAATGACACAGCATAGATTGCATACAACATCTATACCAGCAAGTTTAGGTCTAAACGCAATATCATGGCCAAATGCGTCCTCATTTCGTTTGTAGTTAGGCTGGATTCTAGAGATCTCTGTTTAAATCTAGAGGCATTGATGTTTGTTTGGCTGCAAAATTCAGTATGGACCCAACTCTAAAACTTATGGAGGCTTATTCTTTTGACCTTTTGGAACTTACAAAGTGGGAGCCTCTAGATTGGTGGCTCCCAAACTTTTTTGGCCTACCACATCTTTTCCAGAAAAAAATATTACTTAGCCCCCTGGAAATTAATTTTTAAAAATTTTAATAACAATTAATAGGAAAGATAAATGCACCTGTGGCCATCACTGCTTTTCTGGATCACTGCAGCACCCACCAGGGGGGCGGTAGTGCCCATTTTGGGAATCACTGATCTAGATTAAGCTCCACCTGAAACAAAAGAACATAGGCTAAGATAAGCAAAGAACTGAAGTCCATACTCATGAGGTGATATGTTGGTAGATGGTGTGAGATGTTCATCTATACCTAATTTCTGCCAAACTACTTCCCAATTTTCCCAACAATTTTTTTCAAATAGTAAATCCTTTCCCCAAAAGCATGTATGCTTGTGTTTATCAAATACTAGATTACTATAGTAATTTACTACTGTGCATAATTTATTCCACTGATCAACTATTCTATTTCTTAACCAGAACCATAGTTTAAAAAAATTAAATCTTTACTTTCTGTTTTGGAATTGATACTAAGTATTGGTTCCAAGGCAGAAGAGTGGGGAGGGCTAGGCAATGGAGGTTAAATGATTTGCCCAAGGTCACACAGCTAGGAAGAATCGGAGACTAGATTTGAATCTGGGACTCCCTTCTTTAGATGTGACTCTATACATTGAGCCATCTAGTCCTCAGAATGAGATAGTTTTGATGATTACTGCTTTGTAATACTATGTTTGTGTGTGTGTGTGTGTGTGTGTGTGTGTGTGTGTGTGTGTGTGTGTGTGTGTNACTATGTTTGTGTGTGTGTGTGTGTGTGTGTGTGTGTGTGTGTGTGTGTGTGTGTGTTCTGTTTCATTGATTACCATGGCTATAGAATTCATCATATATCCTAAAGATCATGAACTTCTTTGTACTTCATTTGCCATTAGACAACAGATACCTTTTTTGGCAGAATCTTATTTGAAACTTTTCTAGTTTGATAGAACCTTTCCAAGCTTTCATTCCACTAATTTAGAACTTAGGGCTATCCCATTCCATAAAGCATGATCAGAGTAGGATTTTTCTGATAGGCTTCAAATTATAGTATTTCAAAATCATAGAATTTAGAATTGGAACCAAAGAACCTAGACTATAAAAAGTCAGAGTTGGAAGGGATTTTAGACCCACCAACCTTATTGTATAGCTAAATTAACTAAGGCTCAAAGAAAGAAAGTGACTTATTCAATATTGCAATACTATTTTTGGGAAGAGATAATGGAGGAAATTCAGGTTTCTTTTCTCTAGACTAGTGCTCCATGTTGATTTATATCTAAAAACAAATTATGAGAATTGTTATCTAAGTTAATTTGTGGCCTTTCCCTATGATTTGTGGGCTAAAAGTTATATTTGTAATAAAACCCCTATAAAAATGAAAAGAACTTATTTATTGCCCTAGAGATTTAAGAATCAGGATAACAAGCAAGTGATACTGGATACCACAAGATTCAGACTGGACAGAGTCTAAATTTTTATAAATATATTATGATTGTGGGAAGAATGTTAGGCTCTGACAATGAGTTGATGCCAATGCATCTGAGTCTTTGTAGAAGAAGCTTTGTAGGCCTACTGGGTGACCTGGTTTATAATCAAAATGGTATTCAAAAGTATTCTTCAGCAATCCCTACTTTTATATACCTGAATATTTAAGGATTTATTATTTATTTGCTGTGGCTTCTTATTCTGAAAGGAGTTGTGAGACTAGTAATTATTTGGCAAATGGCCTTCAATAGTTGCTATGAATAAACAGAAATCAACATTGTTTAGCCATATGATGATGAATGCTTATGAACTTACTCTGAACCTTGGCCAAAAAAAATTAAATTGCTAATATCAGATTCATATTTGAGGACCTGTAAGAATTTGAATTCTTCTGGAATAACTTTCAGGAATCCAAGGTCACTGCCAAACTATTATGAGGTACTAGAGTATGACTTTAACAGAGAACTTATCAACATTAAAATGATACAGACATAAAAGCATCTCTGACATTTCCTTCCCATGAATGGCTACTAGAAACCTTCATGGTCTTTGACTCTCTTTCCACTAAATCTTTTCCTCACCATTGATAACCAGTTCTTATTACCTTTACAGCCTTTGAAGACTCTGGTCACTCTTAGTCTTTCCCTACCACCCCACCACACACAATTGTTTGAGGGGGTCACACTAGATTCTTGACCCCACCCTTTCTTCTTGACCACCTTGTTTCTAAAGACTTCGGTTTTTCTATCATAGAAAAAGCACAGTCAATAAAATGTCTACTGAGCCACACAATCTACCCTGCTTATTTCTTCAAGTGGTTCAAGACAAAAGAATCCTAAGAGTACTTGAAGACAAAGGTCACCATTACCACTTTAGCTATCTTATAAGCTAAATGGCCTTCTCCAGAAATTCTAATCATCATAAATTCCTTATAAGTCACTTAATCACAAGATCAAAGGTTAAAAGGCCATCTAGTCCAATTTGGATCTGAACAAGAATCCATTCTACATCTTTCACAGCATTTTGGAGAACCACCAAACTCTAATTGTTAGGAAGTTTTTTCTTACATTAAGTCTTAACTTGCCTCTGAAACTTTTACCCTAGTTCTCTCCTCTGGGGCCAAGCAGAACAAATTGAATCCCTCTTTCACATGGAATATTCTTGTATACTAAATTTTAGAGTTAAAAGGCTCTCAAGGGCCATCTAATCCATACAAAGAAGAAATTCTTAGTATAATGTACCTGACAAGCAGTCATCCAACTTTTGTTGATGATCTCCAATGAGAGAGAACACTCAAAACTCCATTGCAGATCTTTCCATTTTGGGACTGGTCTAATTATTAGGAATTTTTTTTCTGACTTCAAGATTATATTTGTTTTTTTCTAACTTTTACTTTTTCTTAATCAATGCTCTTCATTCTGACCTCTGAATTCAAATAGAATAAGAAAAATCCATCTTCTTTATGGCTGCCCTTCAAATATTTGAAGAAAGCTATTGTCTTCTCTCCAAGCTAAATATCGATAGTTCCTTCAACAATTTATCATATGACATAGAATTAAGGCCCTTCCATCTTGATTGCCTTCCTCTGGATTCTTTCCAACTTCTCAATGTCCTTATCCTATAGTTCCTCCAAACTGAATACAGATACCTAGGTCACAGTACAGAGAAACTATCACATCTTTATTTCTGGAAACTATTTATATTCTAATGCAGCCCAAAACTGAACTAGATGAATGTTTTGGCTACCACATCATACCAGTGACTCATATTAAGCTTGGTGTCCACTAAAATCCTCATATATAATTTCAAAAAACCTTACAGTCTAACTCTGCCTTTCCTATTTTGTTCTTGTGAAATTTATTTTTTTAACTCAAGCAAAAGACTTTAAACTTTTGCATAATTAATTGTATCTTATTAGATTCTTCCCAATACTCATCTGTCATGGACTTCTTAGATCTTTAGTTTGTTATCCATTGTACTCATTATCATCAAAGTTCCATGTCATTTGAAGATGTGAAATGTACCATCTATATCATGACTTGAATAATTAATTAAACATTTTTAAAAAGCAAAAGGTCAAGCAGAGATCTTTGGGATATTCCACTGGATATCTGCCAACTTGGCACTCCTCTCAGACTTATATGAGCGATTGCAGAGCAAACTAATCAACACTAAGAAAACAATTTATATAGTGACCATGATAGTCTAAAAGGCTTGGAGGCTTTTAAAAAATCCAAACTTATGGCTGTATTAAACAATATTGATTCCAGAGAATTGATTCTGAATTGTACCTTTCTTATTGGCAGAGAAATAATGGACTATAGGTGAAGAATGAGATATATATGTTTTTGGTTGCAGTCAAGGTAAGAATGGGAATTCTACTGCATGTCAAAGGAATTCCTAATAATGATAGTATTGTTTTCAAAAGTATGGATAAAACATTTATATTTTAAAAATTATAGATGAAGTATAATAGGAAGGCGAATGAGGGTTTATGACTGTGAAGAGCTATACAGTGATCCCTCACCTATCCTCCCAGTTACGTTCCAGAGACCCCAGTGATAGGTGAAAATCTGCAAAGTAGTGGTGTTACATTTATTTTATTATTTATATATATATTTTAAAGCTATATAAACCTTTCCCACCCTCTTATAAACACTTCATATGCTCTTAATCACTTTCTACATTCTTAAGCCTATATAATTTGGCACTTGGGTTCACTGCCAGAAGCCTTAGAAGGCTCAGAACTTCACAAAAACACAACACCACAGAACAACACTATGTGTCATCACATGCCGATATGAAGTGAACAAGGAGAGATGCTGAAAGTATGGGCACTGTGTGAGAGAGCAAATAGCCCGATGCTACATTCCCTGAACCAATCAGTGCCCAGGATACAGAATACAGCATTGTGGTTGGTCATCTTTCATTCATGATATAGCAAAAACTCTGTGATACAGAAATAGACAATTTTTTTAGGTTTTTTTAGGTTAGTTTTTTTTTTTTTGAAAAAACGCAATAAGTGAACCACAATATTGCGAAGGATGACTGTATATCTGTCTTTTGAGGATGGACAGTTTTACTTATCACAGCATCCCAAGAAAATATTGAATAGGGCATTAGGTGATTCTCCTGATAGATAGACAGATAGCTAAAGAACAGAGGGAATGGATATCTGAAATTCATTAGGGAGGAGACTTGGCATCCAATGGGGAAAAAGCAGAGAGTGGTGCCTATCAGGGATCTAAGAAGATATGGCACATATCTAGGTAGAAGTGGAAAAAAAATGCCTATCAAGGAGCAGGTCAGGCAGAGATCAGCACAATGACATTACTGGGAGAAAGCAGCAGCTGTGCAGACTTGTGACTTGCTCCTCTATGTAGGACTTTGCTAAATGTATTCCCTAAATGTCTATGCTCCAGGAATGTTTTCTGTGCACTCAGTATTATCACACTATGTGTGTTTTTGTGTGGGAGTGGGATTAAAGCATGGGGTGTTGGGTTGTTTTCTTATTCCTTTTATTACACTAGGATTTCATTAAGTATAATCAATTTTAATAGCTGATCCTTTTTTGGCTAATTAGTAAGAAGAAATGCAATGGTAGGAGTTCATGAGCAACAGTTTGGAGAGCACTTCAGCAGTCCTACAAACTCACTCACTCTCTTCCACTAAGGGGATCAAGTTCTCGGATACATATATACTAGTTTTAGACCTGGGGGAGCCTAGCCTATAAAAAGAGGAGTCAGGCCTTTTTTATTACTTCTGGAACTTTGTGCCCTAACATAAGAACTCCAGAGGAAATTATCCATTACTTAGGTTTGGTTTATGCCTAGGGTCTCTACAAAAGAGAATAAAAGAATACCTAAGGGAGAACCTAATCTCTTAAAAAAGGAGGCAGACTTTTTTTTAAAATTACATTTGTAACTTTGTGCCTCTACCTAACTGGCCCAGGGAAAATCACTCATTTCTCAGGTTGGGCTCAGGTCTAGAGTCTCTACAAAAAAAGAATAGAAAATTACCCAATGTACAAAGTAGATGAAGTAAGTATAGGATAGCAATTTAATTTCTTCCACATGAAAGCAATGTTCAAAACAAAACAGAAACTAAGCATACATTGACAAAGACATAAGATGTGAAAGAGTAACATAACTTCAAACAACCTGAGAAATGAGTGATTTTCCCTTCAAACATTCTCAGAGGAAGTTGATACTTAAAACATCAAAATATGTAATGGGGGCAGTTGGGTGGCTAAGCAGATTGAGAGCCAGGCCTAGAAATGGGTTCAAATTTGTCCTCAGACACTTCCTAGCTGTGTGACCCTGGGCAAGTCACTTAACTCCCATTACCTAGCCCTTACCACTCTTCTCCTTTGGAACCAATAAGGAGTATTGATTCTAAGATTGAAGGTAAAGATTTAAATTTAAAAAAAGAAAAAAGAAAAAGAAGAAAAAAGAAAAAAAGAAAAACATTTTATGAAACTATTGAATGGTCACTTCATCTGTACCTTGGTTCTGTACTTAACAAGGAACTTCCTCTTTAAATATCTATGTCTTCTAGCTATCCAGGGTGTAGCTAGGACTCACCATCTTCCCCTAAAAGGGAATATAGTTGCAGAAAAATACTCCTGTTGCCAGTCAGCTCTGCCTGAGAATCCTGGGAGTTCTTAATGTCTCCAGTGCTAGAAATGACTCTCTCGGGTTTACTCTTCAATCACCTCTAGAGAGGGAAAGAAACACAAAGAAGAAAAGGCATCCAAGGCCTTGAGATCTAGTTTCAAGCTCACTCAATCACGGTTGTTATGTGCGAGCCTTCACTGCAGGGGATGGGGAGGGGAGAGGAGCTCATTCCTTTATATTATGGGAAATCCAAGAGAGATAATTCATAGAGTCTGCATGTGTTCAGCAGACAGGAAGAGAAAGGATGTGAAAGAGACTGAAGCTATCCCTCTTTTTGAGTTGATCCCTGGCTTATTGGTCTATCCTCTTTGATATATCCCTCTTCCCTCTGCTACATGCGGTTCTAAGAAATTGCTTCTCTATCCCTCTGTCCTGAGTTCACCTCATTTCCTTCCCCTTTCCCATAGCTGGAGTGACCTCAGCTCAGCTTCACCTACCCTCCACATCAGACCTGGGTCAGATGATTGCTAATGGTCTAGCTCTAATGGGATATGTATCCAGCATGTGAGATAATGACATGTTTCTCAACAATTTGTTTTGGCAACTTCTGGAATGGAGAAGTAATCATGAAGAGAAATGCTTCAGCCCTTTGATGGCTGTGTCTTCTGAAATACTCAACATTGCCTCTTGCTTATACTTGGATTTTCATTCAGCCTTATGGAAAGGAATTAATTTAAATTGAAGTCTTTTTTTTTTCCTTTTCAGTTCTTTTCTGTCATTATCTAGACATGAACTTGAGCAAGTCACTTACCCATTTGTGAAATGAGTGGGAGGATCTGGAGACTCTTGATTGCTCCATCCAGGACTACCTTTCTATGAGGAGTAGAAGCTTTTGTGAAGTTAGAAAAGGGAGATTGCTGGCCACTTCTAAGTGCAGAGTACGTGATGAGAAAATGAGGAAGCCAGGGACATTCCTATAGGGAATAATGGGAAAAAAATGGACTCTATTATGGAGATGAAGGAGGAACCTGTTATCAAGGGATGTAATTGAAGCAGGAGAGTGACAGTAAGTTAAAGAGTCAACACAGTTTATTTATGGAGATGGAAAGAAGGGAAGGAACTGGTGACAAAACTGAAAGATGAGATGAAAATAAATGTAAAAGGGGTTGGCATATTGACTGGGTGACCTTAATACTGTCCCTAAAATTTAATTTTGTTCAAAGACACATATTAAATATGGAAAGGATGTTGCTGCTTTAGAGTCATGAAATATTTGGAACAATGTCCTTGTAACAATCAGATCATTCCATTGTATGGCAGCTCTAAAAGGAAATGTTTGTCCTCTGTCCCTTCTTCTCCTTTGCATCAGATAGATTCCTGTAATTGCCTTTAATCTTGGTGAAGAGGACCCTTTCAACATAAGGGGAAACCATTCTTTTTGGGGAAATGCATTGCTTTTTATTGCAATAATTACATAATTACCTTCCTTTAAGCAAGTGTGTCCTTGCAGAGAGAAAGGCCTGCATTGCCATGCTCACTGCCAGGCAGCTGTTTGCTTTTTGCTGAGTACACAGTTGTTCGGTGAGCATATCTCTCCAAGAAAAGCCTGTCAGGTTGTAACCTTACATTTGCTCTGATGATGGCTTCCCAGGGTGCCCGGCTGATGTTCGAGTCAATGTGTCAAGTAGTGCTAAGCACTTTGGAGGTTGTGCTGAAGCTCAGAACATGCTCCCTGTCGCCTAAGAACTTCCATTCTGCTGGAGATATTAAGACCAGAGATATTTCAACAGCAAAGGACCTTAGAGATCATTTGGTCCCAATCCTTGTTTTACAGAGGAGAAAGATGAGGGACAAGTGACTTGTCTGAGGTCACACAGATAGCATAGCCAGGATTCAAATCCAGGTCCTCTGACTATAAATCTAGTGCTTTTTCTTTCATAGTCTGTTGCCTGTTTATTATTTTGTTTTTTTCTTATATTTTATTATCATATGATCAAAGACTTGGTCATATTAGATCAGCGAGGGCAAACCTATGGCACAGGTGCCAAAAATGGCACACAGAGTGCTCTCTGTGGGCACACACGCTCCTTTCCTTCCCCAACTCAGAATTAATTACTAGAAAGGCAGAGGGACTCGGGCAGAGCTACTCCCCTCCTCTTCTCCACTGTGCCTGATGACATTTTTTTCACACCCCCGCACCCGTCCGTTCAGGAGCCAAAGGGAGCACACAAGGGGGGGGGGGGAAGGTGGGTGGCTCACAGGCAGCAGAGCTGGAGGGGAGCAGAGTGCTCAGGCTGCTCCCCTCCCCCTCTCTACACTTGCTGAGAACATTCCTCACTTCATCTGCCCCTCTGCCCAGCAGCCCAATGGAAGCACTTCCTCCCTACCCTGTATGGGGTAAGGGGGGAGGTTGGGGCACACTTAGCACTCAGTGTGGGGGGCATGGCAGGGGTGTGGGCTGGGGGTGGGCATGATATTCAATCTGGGGGGTGGGGGCAGGACCCAGCATTCTATCTCTAAAAGGTTTGCCATCACTGTCTTAGAGGTTATTGAATCCAAGTCCTTTATTTTAGAGATGAGAAATGAACTCAGAATTTCCTGACTTCCAGTCCAGTGCCTATCAACTATGCTAAGTTGCCTCTTCTATTTTATTTCATTTCACATAAATTATCTTTGCAGAACCCACTATATGGAGCTTATGAAGTGACACCCTTAAGGGGAATACAAAATTGCATTTGGAATAGAAAGGGGAGGCATGTGTAGGTTCAAGGCCCTTCCACAGTCATGTATAAGCTGTGAGAACTTAGGTCAATCACTTCTCATCCCAGGCCTTAGAGAAAAATGAGAAGGTTAGACTAGCTAACCTGTAGAGCTCCTTCTAGCTCTAAGATCCTGGTACAAATCTCACTGGCAGCCAAAGGAGAGTTTGTAGATGGGGGCATTGGGACCAGCTCAACCAATAGGAGTCGCCTTCCTGGCAAAGTCATACTTCAAGGCAATTGCTAAAATAAACTAATTATCCCCCTGGTATGGAAGTATGTACTGATTCTGACTGCTGGAGAAACTAGAGAGCTGGCCATCAGCTTCATCAGCCCCATATGGCTCTTCAATCTTGCTTTCAAGTTGATTTGCATGGTAACCAAGGGGACCAAAGAGCATCTCCTCCCCCCAGGTCCACCCAGCTCCTTTGCAGCTTTGCTAAGTGGAGTCCCTGGGAAGATTTGAACTATGCTCAGCCAGCAAAGCAGAGGTATGGCAATCATTAAAAGCCTGACTCAGAAAAGAGTTTAAACATAGCGAGACTCCTGAAGAGTAGAAGGGGAAAAAAGAAGCTAGAGAATCCTTTAGGCCTTGAAGTCTATCTTTTGAACTCCTAGGGTGAGGAGATTCTTTTTGACCAAAATAATACCTCTCATTACCATGCAAATCATCTCAGGAGCAAAACTGACAAGGGTCAGGAAGGTCTGGTGGAGCTCGTAATTTCTGTCTTTCTTCCTATAAGCAACCAAAATCTTTGTAATCCCCTCTCCCCCCCCCACCCCGATTTAAAATGTATTTCCTCCAACATCGTTGAATTAAATTATTGAATTAAAAACTCATTGAATTTTTTTATAAAAGCATTTAGTAGGTATTCACTCTATGCCTAGCACTGTACTAAATGCTGGGAATATAAATAGAAAAACAAGACAATCTCTGCTCTTAAGGAGTTAAGGCTCTACTCTAATTACTTCAGCTGATGGATGAATGAAGAAGCCTAGGAGTCCCGAATTCATCTACATGGCCAAGGTAAAGACTCACAGGTTCTTTGGATGCATGGGATGTCTGCACCACAGGAGTAACCCTCTCTGTTGGGAAGGAGGTAGATGGATAGGAATCAGAGGGGATTGTGGGTTCAGTCTGTCTAGGATGAAGGGCTTGATGTCAATCCAGGAGAGGAAAAGGGGATGTTGATAGGAAGGTTGGAGTAGGGCTTTGGGGTATTTAAGGGGAACTAGAGTCCCATTGGGTGACAGTTCTGGCTTTGGCTTTTCTAGCTCCCTTGGTTGGGGTCTGAGATGGCCTACTTGTGGAAGTTTGCAAGTGGTATTTCAGGCAGAAGAAGCTAGGTGTAATGGAGTATATTCAGAAGGGTCTCTTGTAATCAGAAGACATAAATATGAGTCCTGGCTTTGATATTTACTATCTGTGTGAGCCTAGGCAGGTCACTTAACTCATGTGAACCTCAGTCCCTGAGGCTTTATATGTTAAATGAACATAATGTCTATACTAACTACCTCAAAAAATAGTTTTTAGGATTAAATGAACCACTGTGTCTAAAGGGATTAGTGACCATAAACCATAGAGCAGCTAGTTGGTTCAGTGGATAGAGCATTGGGCTTTTAATTAGATAGACTCAGATCTGGCCTCAGACACTTACTAACTGTGTGACCCTGGGCAAGTCACTTAATCATGTTTGCCTCAGTTTCTCATCTATAAAATCAACTGGAGGAGAAAATGGCAAATCATTCCATTACTTTGACAAGAAAACCCAGAATGGTGTCATGAAAATTCAGACAATTTAAAAATGACTAAACAATAACAAAAAGTAAAAGCCATTTTCAAAATAGATCAAATGTCTAGCATAGGCTGTGTAACTCAGTCAAGGATTCCTCAATAAACTTCCAAGGACTGTAGAAATTTCTGTTATTATAAGGATGATAAGTGATGCAGATGAGCTTAATAGACAGTCTTGGACTTGAAGTGGAGGCCCAGCTTCAAATCTTACCTCTGACACTCATTAGTCATGGAACCTTATAAATCACTCAGACTTTGTGAGCTTCAGGAATCTCTCTAAGAATATAAATTGTAGCTGTGTTGTAATCTTCATTGGAGTTTACATGCTGAATCTTCCTTCCCTCCCCAGGAAAAATGTAAGTTCTGAGGACATAAGGGACTTAATTTTTTTTATTTTTAGTCTCTCCCCTGTGCCTAGCATAGTGTTCTTTCCCCATCCCCCTTTATTCTATTGCCTTCCTTCTGTTGATTATCTAATTTATTCTTTATATAGATTGTACCTAATCATTAATTTGTTTCTCCCATTAGACCAAGTTCCTAGAGAGCAGAGATTGCCTTTTGCTTCTCTTTATTTCCTTACCACTTGGCATAGGACCTGACCCAAGATAGGCACTTCATAAATGTTGATTGTCTCACACATCATAGCCACTTGTTAAAAGTTGGTTGGATTTGACCAAATTGGAGAGAGTTCTAAAATATACAAAAAATAGGAAAATAATGCTTGCTTTGCCTTCCTCGCAGGATATTGAGGATCAGGAAGGAAAGGGAATAAGCATTTTTTACCTGCCTACTAAGTAAGTGCCAGGCATTATGCTGAATGCTTTAAAAAATCTCATTTGAGGGTTGCTCTGAGGAAAGTGCTTTATAAAATCTTTAAGTCCTATAGAAATCTGAATTGTTGTTATTTAGCATGGGCTGTTCACTTTTTCCTACCTTTGGTCCCCTGGGATTGATGGCCTGAAGGGTCTTAACTAAGAGCAGCACTTTTTTACTCCTGGGGATTTCCTAATTTGGCTTTCTTTTGGAAGGAAATGTAAAATTCTGGGGTCTTTCCTTCCCTATTGTCTCTCAGATGAGCCTAAAAGATTTCTTCATATTTTCTAAGGATTTCCCCTACTATTACTTATCAAGAAATATACAGAGGAGTTAAAATAAATAAAAGCGGGGGCAGCTGGGTAGCTCAGTGGATTGAGAGCCAGGCCTAGAGATGGGAGGTCCTAGGTTCAAATCTGATCTCAGACACTTCCCAGCTGTGTGACCCTGGGCAAGTCATTTGACCCCCATTGCCTAGCTCTTACCACTCTTCTGCCTTGGAGCCAATACACTGTATTGACTCCAAGATGGAAGGTAAGGGTTTTAAAAAAAGTAAAATAAAATAAATAAAAAGCAAAGGTACAAAAGCCTTAAGAGGTTAATACAATCTTCCTTGTATTTATTTAGGGAGGAGGAAAATGAGGTCTTGATGTTTCATAGCTCCCTGATATGGACTGACCCCTTCTTTCTTTTATTTCTCCTCCTTGGAATCAAATAGTTCCAGTTCCATGTTGAATATCCTTCTAGTATGAACAGGCAAAACTCCGCCAAGGACGGTCCCAAGCCCGGCTGAAAAAGGAGGAGGGTTGGGCGCGAGGCTAGCAACCTCACCCCATAAAAACATCACCTGCTACAGAAACTGCAACCTCATTAAACCAACAAAACCAACGATTGCCTAGTCTGGAAGATTGCTCTCCAATAGAGTCCACGACGCGTGCTGGCAAAAGCCAACAAACTCCAGGCCTACGTCAAATCTTGAACATCAGATGGCCTGAAAAGATCTCCAATACCAGACTCTGGGAAAGAACAATTCAGTATCCCATCAGTCAGGACGCTATGAAAAAAAAAATATGGAACCCACCAGGGAGGAGAAAAGTCAGAAGGCCAAAACAGACCTGGCAAAGATATGCCCAGTTGGTGGAAGTTACCCAGAACAGAGTCCGTTGGCGTGAGATGGTTGCGGCCCTATGCTCCTCTGGGAGTCAATAGGAATAATAATAAAAATAAAATAATAATGAACAGACAATGTTCAGATGAAGAAATTAAAATTAATTATAATCATATGACGAAATGCTTCAAATAACTGTTGATGAGAGAAATGCAAATTAAAACAACTCTGAGAAACCACCTCTCACCTATAAAAGTGGCTAATGCAACCAAAAAAGTAAAATGATAAAAGTTGAAGGGGATGTTGGAAGACTGGGACACTAATTCACTGTTGGTAGTGAACTGATAGAAGCATTCTGGAGAGCAATATAGAATCACATCCAAAGGGCCATACCCTTAAACAATACCACTACTGGATCTATGTCCCAAAGAGATCAAAGATCAGAGAAAAGGACCCACTTGTGCAAAAATATTTTAGCAGTTCTTTTTGTAATGGCAAAGAATTGCAAATGGTGGTGCTGGGGGGGGGGGTGTCCTTCAATTGGGGAATGACTGAACAAGCTGTGGTATATCGTTGTAATGGAAAACTATAAAGAATGATGAACAGGACGATTTCACAAAAACCTAGAAAAACATAGGAAGTTAAGCAAAGTGAAGAAGCAGAAGCAGGAGAATGGTGTATATAGTAAAAGAAATATCATACAATGATAAACTGTGAAGGACTAAGCTATTATCAGCAGAACAAGATTCCAAGATAACCAAGAATCTCATGATAAAAAAAAAAATACACTATCCACAACCAAAAAAGGAACTTAGAGTCTGATTGCAGATCAAAGCACACCAATCTTCATTTAATTTTGTTCATGAGTTTTTTCATTGTATATGTCATATGTATCTTTAGTCATGACATGGGGAATATGGAAATATTTATTGCATGAAAGTACCAGTATAACCTATATCAGACTATTTACTGCCTTGGGGAGGTAAGGGAAGGAGAGTGGAAGAGAATCTGAATTGAAAAACATCAGAAAATAATTATGAAAAATTGTTTCTACATGTAATTGAAAAAAATAAAATTATTTTAAAAAGAATATAGATTTGCTGATATAAGTCAGCCTCTCAGAAAATTACTTTCTTGTTGTCATTGTTTGCTAAGTTGTTTTTCAGTATTTTCTGACTCTTTGTGACCCCACTAGGGTTTTTTTTTTTTTTTTTTGTGGCAAAGATAGTGGAGTGGTTTGTCATCTTCTTCTCCATCTCATTTTACAGAGAAGGAAATTGAGGCAAACAAGATGATGTGACTTGCCCTTTGTCACACTGCTAGTGTCTGAGACCAGTTGAATTCAAGAAGATGACTTACAGATTCCAGGTTCAGGACTATCCATTTTGACACCAAATTGTCCTAAGGTGACCTTAAGAACAATTTTGAGGGACTTAGAAGAAAGAATGCTATCCACATCCAGAGAAAGAACTGTGGGAGTAGAAACACACAAGAAAAACAACTGCTTGAGCACATGGGTTGATGGGGAGATGATTGGGGATGTAGACTCTAAGTGATCACCCTAATGCAAATATTAATAATATGGAAATAGGTCTTGATGAATGATACATGTAAAACCCAGTGGAATTGCTTGCTGGCTATGGGAGAGGGTGGGAGGAGGGAAGGGAAAGAACATGAATCATGTAACCATGGAAAAATATTCCTAATTAATTAGTTAATTAAAACCTTCAATTAAAAAATAAAAAAATAAAAAAGAATCTAGGTTCCTAGCCTTATAACCTGGACAGATTCAACTTAACTAGGCTACTGTTTTTTTTTTCTCTTAACTCTTCTAGAAACTGCTTCCAAATCTTATCTCCAAGGATAGGTCTCCTTGCTTGGAAAAATCATTTCTTATTGGAATGATTCAGAAGTAAAGAATTTCAAAGTTAGAAGGGACTTCCCTAGCCAGATAGCACTGATTCTATGATATTTGGAGAATTCCTTAACTTTCCTACATCTCAGTTTGTTCATCTGTAAAATAAGGAGATTGGATTGGATATCCTCTGAGGTATCCTCCCGCTCTATGTCTATGACCCATACCAAAACGAACAATTTTTTCTACTTGGTAAGCTGTCAATGAGACTTGGTTCAAATCCTCCAATAAAGGCAAACCTCCTCCTTCTCAAGGCAAAATGTCCTATTCTTGGATAATGTTAATTTCTTGCATCAGACCTTATCTAAAATGCAACTTCTAACTATTATTGCTGGTTCCAACCTCTGGGACCAGGGAGACCAACTTTAATTCCTTTTCTAGGAAATGGCCCTTAAAAATACTTGTAGGCAGTTAAAATATCTTTTCTAGAATACCTTCTATTGATTTCAAGCCATTTTTATGAGATTTACCTCTTTTATTCTTTCTGGAAATATCCATAGTTAACACTCCCTGAAAATTTTATCAGACATGGTTGAAAGAGCACCAGATTTGTTGAGCATATATTTTCTGTTTGCTTATATGCGTATTTGTTTGCCCTAATCAAATGTATTTGAAGGTAGGGACTTTTTCATATTTGTCTTTGCAATTTTAGGGTACTGGCATATAGTAAGCATCTAATAAATATTTATTGATTGATTCATTGATTGGTGTCAGATGATCTAAGAATTAAATTTCCGATTGCCTTTTATTAGCTACATGATTTAGAACAAGTCATTTCCAATCACTGAGCCTCAGTTTATTCATAAAAATGAAATGTGTGTGTGGGTGGACACCATATGGAGGATTAATAGAAGATGTCATGAAGAGGTATACAGGGAAAATAGATAAGTTATTATCTTCAACATGTAGGGTAATAATTGCTTCAAGAAGGCCACAGATTCATCAAAGTAACATTTGTATTTACTGTCTCCCAGTTATGTTATTTTTTTAAACCTTAGCAAGATCACTGTTTTCTCCAGGATCAAATATAAACCTTTCTTTTTAGCTTGTCGACATGGAATCTAGAGTTCCCAAACTTGTAGCTTAGTGAGATATGATGAACCCCAAGTTTAGAAATAGTTTGTAGGTTGGAGACCCCCAAAGCTTGTGCTAGTTCCCTGTTCCCGTGGGAATCCACCCTGAAGGGAATCTCAGGCTAGCAGTTGCAGACTGAATAATGGACCCCAGGGTAAATGCTAAATATCCCTTTTGTCCTAGGTAGTCTTCCCCATTGTATCTGAGACCCTTACCCAGGAAGACTACCTGGGCAGGGACCATCCTTTAGTATCCTTTGTGTAAGCAGTCCCTTCCCCTACACCCTAGCCTCTAGCTATGATCCCTTTCTCTAGCTTGATTGTATCCTGTCAGTATAATGTCAATCATCTCTCCTGGCCCCTAGATCTTCCCAAAAGGTATATAAGTTCCCCAATTTCCTTTGTCCCTAGGAGTGGTCATCTAGCGCGGTGTCACTCCCAGGGGGATCAGGGAGCAGAGCGAAGCAGTGTTCCTTTAGACTCTGCACAAGGCGCAGCTCTGCACAAGAGGCCAAGTAGCCCTCATCCCCCTTTCCCTTGATTAAAGAGTGGTTTTATGACTATTTAATAGTCCCACGTTTTTTCTAAGTTAACAAGCTTTTAAAGTCTTTCATAACTGGGGCATCTTCCTAGCTTTCAGTCTTCTTACATTACAAGATGTGTATTAGGCTCTTTGTGAAGCACTAGGAGTAAAAAGAAAGATAAAAACCAGGGCCCTGCCCTCAAGGAACTGACAGTCTGTGGGTAGAGACATCATGCAAATGGCTATGTAAAAAAAAAAAAAAAAAAGATTTATTCAGAATAAATTAGGGGTAATTTCAGAGGAGGTTGGTAAATACTTCTTGCAGAAGGTGGGATATCAACCCCTCCTCCCCTTACTGTGCACTCTGCAATTTAGTGACACTAGTTTCCTTTAATTTCCTTGATTGTGAAACTTCATCTTTCTACTCTTTGAGTGTTTTTACTGGCTGTCCTTGATGCCTGAAATCCTCTCCTCCTCATCTCTCTCTCCTACTTTCCCAGATTCCTTCAATTCACTTAAATTCCCACCTTTTGCAAAAAATCTTTCTCAGTTTCCTTTATCTGAGTGTCTTTTACTAAGACACTTGATTCTGAATACATTTTTTTACATTGTAGTTTGTACAATCTTCTTCCTAAAAGACTGTGAGTTCCTTATGGGCAGACACTTGTCTTTCTCTCCATCCTCTGAACTTAACAGAATGCTTGGAACATGATAGTCACTTAATAAATGCTAGTTAACCAACTAATGTCTATAATTTGAATATATTCCTTTTTTATAAAAATTAGTTTCTCAGAGGAGAACCTGTGAGTCGCTTCTGGTTTCACTTATAATGAGAATGTCTATATCGATATAATTCAGATTTTCCACCAATGCATCACTTCATTGTTCAGTGCACAAAGTTATCAAATTAAGAGTGCTATAATGGTTTAATTAAGGTTTATAGACAGTTTAATGACTAGATTTTTTTATCATCTCCTGCCCCATTTTACATAACTGTTACTGTAGCAGGAGGAGTGCGTTGGCATAGGACTGGGGGATGTTTTTAATTTATTTCTGTTATGTGGGACATCATGGTCAAATAATTCATCTTTGAGTTACCAAGCTTCTAGTGATGTAATTCTCCACGTTGCCCTAGGTTGGTTTTCAGATAGTAGGTACTAGGACTTATTAGAATTCAAAGTAGGATTTCAAATTTATCTCTGCTAGAACTCAGCTAGAACCCTGCTAGAACTCATACTGAGTTAATTTCATCTTATATAACAAGTCAGTACAGTTAGGGTTTAGTGGATCTTTAGATCCTTAACTCTATAGCCGAGTAACTGGGACTTTACCAGGAAGAATTATGTTGTTCTTTAAAAATATATATTGATATCTTTCATTTTTATATTACTGTTGTTTCCCATTTACATTTCAATACTTCTCATTTCTTTCCCTCAAAGAACCAATCCATATGAATAAGAATAATTTTTTTAAAAAGTAAAGCATTTCAGTCAGGCATATCAACATACTGAGTTGGATAGTATATTGTATGAATTAAATATCTGAGGGACCTCCAATCTAGTCCAATTCTGGAAGACTCACTACAATAAGTAGGAGACACAGAGTCACATGTCTTAATTTGCCAGCATGGCAGGCAAGATTCCTGACTGGCAGAAGGAGGGATGAGCTCTCTGCCATTTCTTTGGGCTTGTGAAAGGAGCTCTATCTCAGCTGTTTAGGTGCTTATCTAGGAAAGCCATCTGTGGTGGAGACCCCACTGGGCTGAAAATCTGGGAACCCATTCTCTTGGGCTCTAGCCCCTTCCTGAACTCAAGCCCACTCTTTGGCTGGCCTTAATTTGTCTGGTCAGACCATGTGGGTAGCTGAGCCCCCTGCCTTGTGCTTATGAATTAGACCAGGGCCCATGGAGAATGTAGGACCTGATGGAGCAGAAGTAACTTGGCTCAGGGGGGCAGCTGGGTAGCTCAGTGGATTGAGAGTAAGGCCTAGAGACGGGAGGTTCTAGGTTCAAATCTGGCCTCAGACACTTCCCAGCTGTGTGACCCTGGGCAAGTCACTTGACCCCCATTGCCTACCCCTTACCACTCTTCTGCCTTGGAGCCAATACACAGAAGTTAAGAGTTTAAAAAAAAAAAAAAGAATTAAAAAAAAGAAGTTAACTTGGTTCAGGACTTTTAACGTTAGATAGACTAGAAATCTTATATCTCTCTTTCTTCCTCTTTACTAATAAATACTTATAAATTTAATATAAAGTCTCCAAGATTAATTTTTATTCATAACAGCATTAAATGTTCCACTCCTCAAAAAATATAGGGGACACATTCAAATATCTCTTCTTTGAGGTCAGTCTTGGTCATTATAATTAAATGGGGTTCAACCTTACTTCTTTTTTTTTTTTAAACCCTTAACTTCTGTGTATTGACTCCTAGGTGGAAGAGTGGTAAGGGTGGATAATGAGGGGTCAAGTGATTTGCCCAGGGTCACACAGCTGGGAAGTGTCTGAGGCCAGATTTGAACCTAGAACCTCCCGTCTCTAGGTCAACCTTACTTCTTTTGATGGTCCTCTGACTCAGAATTTTTATCTCAGTCTTCCAGCTATACATTATTATTATTTGTGCTCTCTCCCCTGAACTCTAGGCCACCATTCCAGGTTGAATGAGACTACTATATCTTTTCTTGCCACCATGTTCCCCACTTGCTGACTCCTTCCAGGGATGGGGGTTAAATACAAAAGATTACAAGTCAGATTTTCTGATGGATAAGTCACTCCTCTCTTGTAACCATAACTGATAACAGATTTCGTTTACACATAAGACTCTTCAAAATAGAATACTGTATAAAAAATGTACAATAGAAAAGACTACCTTTCATATGATTGTGGGAAAAATTCTAAACCAACCACAGTAGAGAGAATATCATAGATGAGAAAATATAAAATTCATCATTGTTGCATAAATATCAAAAGCATTTACAAATCAATACATTTAGAATAAGAAGGCGAATTGCCAATTGGGGAAAAATATTTTCATCATATTCCTCTGATGAAAGTCAGAGATCTAAGATAGAGAATTAACATAAATTTAAAAGACCAAGAGTTATTTCCCAGTAGATAATGTTCAAATGATATAAACAGTTTTCAAAAGAAGAATTGCAGACCTCAATCAATCATATTAAAGATTTCTATAAATCACTAATAATAAAAGAATACAAATTCCTCACACTCAGAAAATTGACAAATACAATAAAAGATGGAGATTATCGATATCTGAAGGTCTTCAGAAAGATAGGCACACCAATAGACTACTAACCTTGAGGAATCTCTACTGACACATATAATAGAGGTATTATACCCATTCCTCTTCTATATCCAAATAAATGATTGGGATGGGGTTGAGACTTGGATGAATTTGCTTCTAATTAGAAGGATTAGTCTCCATTTGCACACTCATTGGCTTGTTAAATCCCATGCCTGATTTTTAAGGGATAATTTTTACTTATTAGATCATCATATCTAGGCCTTCACAAAAAGATAGGAATAAAAAACTAAGGTACTTACTATACAAAATGAATCAAGTATGGGACAGGTAATTTATTCCTACACAAGAAAGAAAAGCAAAACAAACAAAAGACTCATAAATACAAATCACCAGTTTAGGATTCAGTAATTTTATAACTACCATCACAATCTGCAGAGGCAAATATTCAAGCCTCATTAGAACACAAAGCAATCTTCAAGATTGCTAATTAGGTTTTTTTTACATTCCACTCCAATACTATATTGTCAGAACAATTCCTGGGACAAATCTGCTAGTGGAATGACCAGACTTGAGCTAAACCTTTTCATTGTGGATGTCCTTTCAACCTACTTCTGAAGAACTAGCTAGAACAAGAACCTCTGGTACTCAAAAACTTACAAGTTTGTCTCTAAGTCTGGATACATTCACCTCAAGAAATTTGTTCCATGTTGTGGTGGTTGTTGTTTGTGGGATGGATGACACCATGGAGTGATGACTTAAGCATGGATTGGATTTAAGTGAGGCAGAGTGGAACAATCATCAGCCTCACTTTCTCATCATCTTCAAAGAGTCATCAAAGTCCAAAGGCAAAATAAAAGTCAGAATGATTGGAGATGGCCTGGGATACAATGGATGATTTTGATGTCTTTGATGTCTGACCAGTCTCTAAATCCTCCACAGTGCCTACTTCTGTTGCCTTCATGGTGTAGGAAAATATATGTAAGGTAATGGGGTCACCAGGGATATTATAATAACTAAGTGGTTTGTGGGATCACATTCTGGGATTTAAGAGAGACTAAAACTGAACATTGAAGACTTGTACAGCTAAGCCACTCCCAACTGAAAAAATAACAGCCAACTGCCACTCTGGCCAGAGGCCTTAAATTCAACAGACAAGGTAACAGGATGAAACTAGGTTTAATTAGGAAGAACAAAAGGAGGGATAGGAATGTCTACTCTAAAACCTTAACACCTAATAACAAAACCCACAGGGACAGGGAAGGACTTATTACTAAACTAATCTAAGTGATCTAAACTACAGGGCCCAAGGAGCTATAATGGAGTCTCTGGGTTTCTGCCTCAAACCTGGAACCTGCCAGGCTTGAGTACAGCTAAGGGCTTTGTGGCTTTGGGATTCTCACTGCAATCCACTGATGATCTCTGGATGCCAGGAGCTAAAGTTGTCTCAGGTACCAAGTAGAGAAGGTTTTGCTTGAAGCACTGTCCACCAGCTCTCTAACTTCTCCTCCTCCCTTGGCTCTGTAGATTTGTCCTTTTGCTAGATGCCACACTCAGGATCCCAGGGGAAAACAGGAAGCAGGGTGTCCTTTGCTCTGAGGTCTCCCAGGCTGGCAACAGTTTTTGCCCACCACTAATGGAGTCCTCACTCAGGCCAAGTCCTCTCTTCCTGCTCTTTCATTCCAACCTGGAATTCCCAGCTCCAGCTCCTTCCTGCTATGTACTTCCTAATCAATACCTAATCAATACCTAATCTAATCTTCCTCACAACAATGGCTATTGGAATAAATTGTTCTCATTCACCCATTTCTCTGGGGAATTCTATACATGACTATAGTAGACGCTGCCCCAGCTGATGGACATGTCTTGGGGTTTAATTTCAACCTGATTTAGCTAGTCTACTGAGATAGTTTTACCAGGTTAAGGCTGCTGTGCATGCTACAGCTTCTTGGAGCAGCAGGTGCCAGGTAGATACCAAAGAAGGATGAAAAGCTTTGAAAAAGGTTCGGCAAGCCCTTATACCAGAGGTACTAGTCCTTCTTGAACACTGTAATAGGGAAATAGACTTTAAGAGTAGGAGAGCTGATTTAGCAGGCGGCTAAGGGTAAAACCTTGGATGTCAGCCATGGACATGCTGAATGGAATGCAGGCAAAGAGAGAGGAGAGAGAAAAACTGTCATTGCTGGTGTGAGAGGGGTTTGGAGCAGAGGTCCAGCCAACAGTGACTCCATGAGCTTGGGATCTTTGGGATTGGAGAAACTTGAAGACAACATCTCTCAAGACAACCCTTAGTAGTGGATAGTGTCTGTTTTCTGGTGACAGCTTGCAGTCATTTTCCCCTACCTGGTATCTTTTGGATTATTGGCTGTGCAAGGAGTTGGTTCCTGGTATTCTGAAGCCATCAAGGAAGTGACCTGGACCATTTGTGAGAAACCCCAATATCCAGCTCTCTCCCTCTAGTCCTTAGCCAAGGCTGTCAGCCTTACTGAAGTTAGGTTGATGGAGAAACTCCCCCTTAGAACTCCAGTTCTTGTCAGTTAGAGATTCCTAGTTACAGATATACCTCTCCCACTCTCCTGACCCTTATAATACAATTAAACTGTTTTATTTTCCTTCCTGTTTGTTTCCTCTTACTTCAAAGAACCCATAGTGTGTGAGTTAATCTTTGTGTTATTCCCTGGTAGTTGACAGAGGCCAGTAAACCCAACTGCCATTCCTGTAGTGAAGGGTTATCAGATTTACTCTGCCTCTGATATCCTATCCTTCTTCGTGAGTTTGATCTGTGAGTGGCAGTTGCCCAAAACACTTGCTGGTTTCTCATTGATTAACTTATATTTATATATTCTTATAAAAACACCCATACATATCTATTCAAGAACTAACATAAGGAAGAGAACATAAAATGAATAAAGCATCCAGGGGCCTTTGGAAAGGCACTGTAGCTCAGCTGCTCTACAACTTGAGTGGCAATGGAATAGGAGAAGAGAGAGATGAGCACTGCCAATACTCTGAACTATAATGCCATGGGTAGGATCCCACTATTTGTTGCATAGGATAGTTAAAGCCAAGAGGAAGGGTGAAAGGGCAAGCTATTCCATCCACTGGGTCATTAGCTCTTCCAGTTTCATATGCAATAAGAACAGTCCTCTCATGAATCAAGTCCCTCAGCAATGTACTAACCCACCAAGGGCCTACATGTAATCTTCAATGATGTCTCTGAGCATGCTTCATGGGGGTGAGGGAAACAGGTGGAATTATGAGTTTGTCTAAGCATTTCAGAAATTAAAAGAGAAAAATCACATATAACTCATATAGATTATAACTTCTTATGCCCTTCCATCTGGAATAGAATCATAGTTTTGGACCTGGAAGGGACTTTGGAGATCCTCTAATCCAACTCCATATTTTCATAGATGAAGAAACTAAGGCACATAAAGGTTAAGTGACTTGTTCAGGGTCACACAACTAGTAGGTATCTGAGGTAGGCTTTGTATCCATTTCTTCCTGCTCTAAACTCAGTGAGTGCCCTATGAACTATCCTGAAGGAATCAAAGAGAAAGAAAAATTTGATATAAAAAATTTAATAACATGTTTTATAGCAACAAAACCCCTAGATACAAAATGGGCAATGACTTAATGACTGAAAAAAATCAAGATGTATGATTATAATGAAATAATAGAATTTTGCACACATTATCAGACAGTCATATATTACTTGGCTTCATTTTGCTTTTTCTTAGTTCCAAGATGTATGTAGGAGTGGCATTGTGTCTGCCTTCTCTATACACAAAATATTTTTTTTTATTTCTGTGTCCTGTCAGAGTAATCAAGTTCTGATCTCACTTAGACCAGGAACAGTATTAGTGGCTGCTATAAAAGAGAAATCTGTCTTTAGCTTGTTATTTCCCTTTCCAGAATTTCCTTTGAGAAATCTCTATAGTTCATGTCCTGTTCTTGAAAAATGCTAGCAAAAGGGTTCCCACTTTTTGTAAACACACTTAAGTTAACAAATGTATGTTGGGTATAAAAGGCTCTTACTTTGCCCTATAGAAAATACAAAAGACTCAGGAAAGCCCATAAGCAATGCACAGAACACATAAAAAGGACTTGCACAAGTTACACAATTTTCTTCCTTTCTGATGAGTCACATTTTCCCATAATATCCTACTTTTAGACTCACCATTGCTTTGTGATTAGCATACTTGAAAAAGGCAACTAAACTTGAGTCTACCAGACCTTCCATCTATATTTTTGCTGAGTCCATGTTTCCATATGAGTAAATGCAACCTTCCCTACCTCCTACTAAATTAACAATTTCATCTTCCATTTTGTATTACTCTCCTTATGGGAAACACTCAGCATTACTATATAGACAGTTTCCTGACATACCCCATGTAAAGACATTTTAGGACTTGTACTCTAGAAGGAAAACACACTTGAGGCTGTTAAATAGGTAACTCTCTCCCCATTTCATTGTCTGACTAATTCAAAGTAACATCAAAACACAAAGGTCAAGGCTTTTGATTTCTCATATTGTAGTCTTGATCCATTGTTGCTCTTCCCACTAAAAGGACTAGTGGGAGACATGATAATCTCTCCAAAAATCATCTTTCTCAGGAATCTCCTTTCTCTAGTTTGATGATCATACCAAGCACAAGGCTGGAATGTAATAGGTACTTAATAAATTACATGATGACTAGTTGATTGATCTCTAAACACTGAATTTTGAACTCTTTATGATGCCACTCCTGAGTTCAGAGCCAATTAGGAAAACTCCTATCTCTGACTATAAGGTGAGATTTTAGGACTATACTGCCTAGAAAAATCCCATCTCTATCTAAAAGCCTCTTTCAAGACTTAAATATGGAGTTCCAATCCTCAAAAACTCTAGAAAGCAAGAATATAGCAATTCCTCTTTGGATAGGCACATAGGTAAACATATCTGAATCAGCTATGCATCTTTCAAAGTTCACCATTAACTGACTAGTGGAAAGAGAATATTCCTTTCATCATCTCTTTCCCCTCCCCACACACATATAACTTGGTACCTGTCATACTTTCAGGAACTTTCTGAAAGAAAGATGGAAGAAGAAAGGTAGTGAACGGGTGATTCTTCTCAACAGGGTTTGATTTTCCTAGAATTGGTTTCTAAGAATTGATTCATTATGTGGGCATCTCCCCATCAATTAAATACATCCTTCAAGAGACACTAAGGGATGGTTTTAAATCAACCAATTTATCATGGAGGCAATCGAAGTCATGGAGACTTAATCAGATACCTTTAGTCTACTTAACGATGGGAAAATGGAGTGTTCCTTTTCTATTGCAGAGCCAGCCCCAAACCCACAACTAAGAATAAAGTTCCCTGCCCCATAAACTCCTCAAATCCTAAACAAAAGTCAAATATCCCCTAAGTTTACATAGTTTTGTGGGTTGTTTTTGTTTTGTTTTGGTTTTTTTTTGTCAGACTTTTATGAGTAACCAGCTATATTTCAAAGTATATGTCTCCTTCTAAGTTCCTATTTCTGGTGGGTGGGCCACTCTCAAAGCTGACATGATGAATACTTGATTTACTCAGCATATGATCAGAATGTAGTTAAGCTAGATTCACTTTCTTCCAGGTGTTCACTAGTGATTAGTTCAGGTCTTTTGAACTACTTCACTAGTTCACATGTAAGTCATAAATTCAAAGCTGGAAGGAATATCAAGCCTCATCCAGTCGAACATTTTAGTGATAAGAAAATGGGGGCCCAGAGAGGTATAGAAACTCACCCAAAGTCACATATAAAATGGTAGAGCCCAAATCGAAAAAGCCAAGTCAATTAACCACAAAACTGGAAATCTCTATTGTACCATGTTGCTTTATACTTCGATTACTAATTTTTCATATGCCTCCTCTCCTCTTCTCCTATAGGGAATGGTTCTTCCTAGATTACAATAGAAAATATTTCACACACACAGGACCGGAAGACATTTCCCACCCTAGATCAAAATCAAATATAAACTCTATGTTCAAGAGTTCCAAAATAGGTTCTTTGCTAGATCTTGTGAGTTCCAAGAAAAGTCAAATTCAGGGGACTTATAAAGGACACGATGAAATGTTTTCTCTATTACTCATTCTTTGAAAAGTCTGGTTTTACTCACAGGTAGGGCTCTAACATAGTTTTGAAAAATATCTCAAGCTCCAGGAGGAGATATTTTATGCAGTGTGGTAGCAAAACTCTGATATTTTCCTGTTTAGATTTATTGCAATTTTTTCCTCTCAGAAGGGCTACTGCTTGCTCCATCAGTGAGATGGTGAATTGTCTCTGACAGCAATGAATTCACTCGACATACATTTAAACTCTCCCAATTACAGGCTTTTTCTTAAACCTCAAAGTACATTAATCATGTAACGTAGGAAAGACTTATTATGACCTTCTTTGGTATCAATCTTTGAAATATCCCACATGTGAGGAGGCTGTCTGCAATCAGGAGAATCAGCAAAGTCTTAGGCATGTGACTAGTATTTTCCATGAGAATTAAAGAAACAAAACAGGAAATGAAATCAGAGGAATTTCAAATTTGGACAAAAGGAATAAATGCAATCTATTTAGCACAACATTGTAAGAACACACCCAATCCTGAGCCTAGACCTCTATTCCAGCTCTAATCAAAATCTATTGATATTTGAGGGACTCTGTTTTTCTCTGGCTGTAAACACACCCACACCCATACCCACATACACACACCACATACACAAACAACCTGCAAGATTTTTCAATATTTATTCTAGAAATAATTATTAAGTAACTACTCTATACCTCTATAGAGAAATAGAAAAGAAGCCCAGAACTTCCAGTCCAATGAGGGCATAAAAAATAAGGACAAATATTAATAACTCACACTACAACATGGTAATATTATTAGGAAGGAACAGAAAACAAAATACTAGGGAGAAGGTGGTTATCAATAGGAGCAGCCCAGGAGATCTTCATGGGGAGTAAATGAACTTTAAATAATGGTTAGGAAATTATCTGGAAAAAAAGAGAGAGAGAGAAGGTATTTATCAAGGCATAGTGTTAATATTAAAAATGATAAAGGCTGGTATAAATATATAAATTAGTATTTTAATTAAAGCCATGCTGATAGATAAAATCATTAGACCACACGCTTGTAAGCATTCAAAACTGCCGCCACCTCCATTACTCTCTCCTGTTCTCCTGGAAGCGCCTACTCGCAAAAGAGCGAGCCTACTGGCAAAAGAGGCCACTTCCTCCTAACCCAGGAGATTTAAACCCTTCCCTGCGTCAAGACGTAAGCCTTCCCAAGCCCAAAAACCGGAAACGGAAACCCGTTGGACCACGGGAAATGTAGTTTGATACATTTCCCAAATTTCACTTTTACAATAGAAAATGATATGAACAAAGATATGGCAATAAGAAAGTACCAGGTGTATTAAAAGTACATAGACTTGTGTATAACAAGAGTATAGAAGAAATGAAGAGGTAATAGGGAGTAAAGCAGGAAAGGGGACACCAGATTGTGGAGGACCTTGGAGGACATATGGAGTAGTTTGAACATACTTCAATAGATAATAAGGAGCCACAAAACATTTTTGAGCAAAGGAGCAATGTGGTAAGACTAAGGAAAATTAGTGTAATCATGGTATAAAAGATGGATTAGAGTAGGGAATAGGAAGAGATGGGAAGACTTGTAAGGAGACTGATACATTGGAGGCACTTAATAAATATATATTGACTGCCTTCTTTTTTTTTTTTAAACCCTTAACTTCTGTGTATTGACTTATAGGTGGAAGAGTGGTAAGGGTAGGCAATGGGGGTCAAGTGACTTGCCCAGGGTCACACAGCTGGGAAGTGTCTGAGGTCGGATTTGAACCTAGGACCTCCCGTCTTAACTGCCTTCTTTTTGCAATAGCTCAAGTAGATAGTATTTATAAGAACATGTTCATTTTCATCCAATCCAACCATTCTACCAGGACACCAATACAGTCATCTCTTTGACTAATTTGTGACTACATGTATTACTATAACCACCTCCCCCCACAACACAGAGTTTATTAAAATAATAATAATAATAAAAAATAAATGTTATCCTCACTTCTATAACCAAAATGGCACTCTTCTGCCTTATATTCAGAGTTTCTGAGTCTAGGGATACTACCTACTCTAAAACCCTCGCTTTGAACCCACTCATATGCCTCATATCCCCATCTGCTGTGATTTCATTGTCTACTTCTACTTGTCCTTTCCTTTGCCTGCTGTGGAAACCCTCCTTCTATTTTTTAAATAAACTGTCCTTCAAGTTATACCATTTCCTCTCACTTTCTATCTTGCAATTATAGAAACCTTGCTTTACTTAGAATACAGTCACTGCTACCCTGGCCACTCTCTTTCCAATAATTAATGTAATTTATTTCTTGTTTCCACCTCTCTCTCCATCCAACCCTGAATGCTGGACCAGAAAAGATAATAAGCATTTTCCTACTTTTTAGGGCTATTTCCAGGCCCTCTTGGCTACCACCTTTATTCCATGTTCTTTCCTCTTTCAGATTCATGCCATCTAGCTATGCTACACAATCTATATCAAAGGGGATTTTAAAACTGGCTCTTGGGTCTGGTCTCTCACTCTTTTCTAGAGGAGTTCAGTAATTGGTTCCAGTCTTGCTCTACATTCCAAACTCTTCTATTATGCTGTTTTTATAATAACGTTCATGTTGATATTCCCTCATTGCTTTCTATTTGCTAACCTCCTCAGCTTTTCGGTTCTACATTTTTCCTCTATGAACAGAATGGATCATATATTCTTGTATTTGAACAAGCTATTAATTGTATTCCCCAAGAAAAAATTACTGGGGCCAGATGGATTTACAAGCGAATTCTACCAAACATTTATAGAACAATTACTCCCAATACTATATAATTTATTTGGAAAAATAGGCAAAGGAGTTCTACCAAGTTCCTCTTATGACACAAATATGACGCTGATACCTAAACAGGAAGAGCAAAAAGAGAAAGAAAACTATAGGCCAATCTACCTAATGAATCTTGATGCAAAAAATTTAAATAAAATACTAGCAAGCAATATATCAGAAGGAGCATTCACTATGTCTAGGCAGGCTTTGTACTAGGAATGCAGGACTGGTTCATATCAGCATAATTGACTATATTGATAACAAAACCAACAGATATCATGTGATTATCTCAATAAATGCAGACAAAGCTTTTTGACAAACTACAATGCTCATTCCTATTAAAAACATTAAGGAACTTCCCTTAAAATGATAAGTATTAGGGTAGCTGGGTGGCTCAGTGGATTGAGAGCCAGGCGTAGAGAGGGGAGGTCCTAGGTTCAAATCTAGTCTCAGACACTTCCTAGCTGTGTGACTCTGGGCAAGTCATTTAACCCCCATGGCCTAGCCCTTATCACTCTTCTGCCATAGTATTGACTCCAAGATGAAGGTAAGGGTTTAAAAAAATGATAAGTATTATCTATCCAAAAATCATCAGTAATGAGGTAAACTAGAAAATTTTCCCAATAAGATCAGGAGTGAATCAAGGATACCCATTATCACTACTATTATTCAATATTGTACTAGAAATGCTAATTATAGCAATAACAGAATAATAAGAAATTGAAGGAATTAGAATAAGCAATGAAGAAACAAAATTATCACTCTTTGCAGATGGTATGATTATATCCTTAGGAAATCCTAGAGAATCAACTAGAAATTAGTTGAAATAATTAACAACTTGAACAAAGTTGCAGGATATAAAAATTATCCATGTAAGCCAACAGTATTTCTATAAATTATCAACAAAACCCAGCAGCAAGAAATGGAAAAAATTCCACTTAAATTAACTAGGTAATAAAAAATATTTTGGAATCTACCTGCCAAAACCAACCTGGCAACTATATGAACTTAATTACTGAACACTTTTCATAAAAATGAGATCAGATCTAAACAACTGGAAAAACATGAATTGCTCATGAATCGGCTGAGCAAGTATAATAAAAATGATAATTTTACCTAAACTAATCTACTTATTTTGTGCCATAGCAATCAAAGTGCCCAAAATTATTTTATTGAGCTAGAAAAAATAAAATTCATATGGAAGAACAAAAAGTCAAGAATATCAAAGGAATCAATGGAAAAAATATGAAGAAAAGTGGCTCAGGATTTCAAGCTGCATTATAAAGTAGTAATTATTAAAACAATCTGGTACTGGCTAAGAAATCAGTGGTGAGTCAGTGGAATAGATCAGGTACACAAAACCTAGTAATAAATGACCAAAAGATCCAACCTTTTGGGCCAAGAATTCACTGTTTAACAAAAAGTATTGGGAAAATTGGAAAATAGTGTGGGAGAGACTGGTATAAGACTAACATCTTATAGTGTATACTAAGGTAAGGTCAACATGGGTACATGATCTATATATAAAGATTGACAATGTAAGTAAATTAGAGGAACAAAGGAATAGTGTACTTGTTAGACCTATCTATATGGGAAGAATTTAGGAACAAATGAGATAAAGAACATTATAAAATGTAAAATCAATAATTATGATTACATTAAATTAAAAGGTTTTTTTGCACAAACAAAATAAGTGCAACCAGGATTAAAAGGAAAGCAGAAAGCTGGGGAAAACTTTTTGCAGGAAGTATCTCTGATAAAGGACTAATTTCTCAAATATACAGAGAATTAAGTCAAATATAAAAAAATAAAAGTCATTTACCGATTTAAAAATTGTCAAAGGATATGAACAGACACTTTTTCAGAGGAAGAAATCAAAACCAAATATAGTCAGATGAAAATTACTCTAAATCACTTTTCATTAGAGAAATATAAATTAAAACTACTTTGACTTACCACCTCACATATAACAGATTGAATAATATTATAGAAAAGGAAAATGATAAAAACTGGATGGGTTGTGGGACAATTGAGACACTAACATAATGGTGGAGTTGTAGGTGATCCAACCATTCTGGAGAGTAATTTGAAACATGCTCAAAAGACTATAAAACTATGCACATCCTTTGATCCTGTAGTGCCATTATTAGGCCCATACCCCAAATATATTTTAAAAAAGAAAAAAAAACGACCTATTTGTACAAAAAATATTAATTGCGAGTTTTTTTGTCATAGAAAAGAATTGGAAGTTGAACAGTCTTCCATCATTTGGGAAATGACTGAACAAATTGTGATATATGATATTAATGGGATATTATCAGGCTATTAGAAATGATAAGCAGGATGATTTCAGAAAAATCTGAAGGAACTTACATGAACTGATGCAGAGTAAAGTAAGAAAAATCCAGAAGAACTTTATAGACAATAGCAATATTTCTTGATGAACAATAGTGAATGACCTAGTTACTCTCAGCAATACAATAATCCAAGACAATAACAGAGATTCATGATGAAAAATGGCATCTGTCCTCCTAGAAAGAACTGGAGTTTGAATGCAGATTGAAGTATACTGTATTTTGCTTTCTTCCTTCTTTTTTCCATTTGAGAACTGTTCCATAAAACAACTAATATAGCAAAATGTTTTACATGATTACACATGTAAAATCTATATCAGATTGCTTCGGGGAGGGAGAAGGGTAGTGAGGGAGGGTCAGAAGAAGGGAGATTTTGGAAGGTTAAAAATTGTTTTTACATGTAATTGAGGGAAAATATTATTAAGATCTTTTAAAATGTGTTATTTATACCTATACAGTCCAGAACTTTGAAATCCCTATTTGGCTACAACTTTTTTACATTTAAGCTCTTCCTGTAATCCCATTTCTCTTAAATCCAATTTTTGCTCTCACCAGAATTTCTATTCACTCCACCTTTCCCTGCCTTCCCAAACCATTACCCATGCTCTGGACTCATTCCTTCCTTCAAAATCTCACCCTTACATTTAAATAATTCCACTTTGACTCTTCAATCCCTTGTCCCTAGACCTCACAATTTTCTAGACCACAATCCTGATTGATTCTCCTCATCTGCTTTCTCTGCTGCTGCTTCTGCTGCTGCTTACATGCTGTGAACATTTCTTCAGAAAGTCATATAAGCATGCTGACTGGATCCACTATAATTTTTGTTGTTTTTTTTTTTTATTTGTTTGTTTGTTTTCAACTTGGCCTTCAATTCTGTATGCAGGATTTTTATTCTTTCTGGATCTGCTCTTTATTGAATTTCCCAAAGTAGCTTTTTCAAATCTCATCTGAAGCCACCTATTTAACCACCACCTATTCTCTCCTTTCAAGCAGAGGGTCTTGTCTAATATTTAAATAAAGAAATTGAGGCCTTATGTCGAGAACTCTCATTCAAAATTCTACATTTTAAATTACCTCAATATTCTCCCTGCTTTGGTGAGAAATAATTTCTTGCTCTAGTCTCAGAAGAAGAAATGGTTCTTTTTCTTGGGATTGCCAATTCTTTTAGTCATGTCATTGCACCTATCTCTTCACTTCTCTTCCAGAAGTCTGTCCTCTTAATCATACTCTCTCTGTCTTTCATTTTCTTCTTTTTAATATTGTTCTATATCTCTTATATTTTCCCCTTTATTCTTTCCTTCCTTTCTCTCCCCCTCTTCACAGAGAACTATTCATTATAATAAAAAAATGCTTTTAGAAAAGAAAAAGAAAAAAATCAAAATCAACTGTAGTCTTTCTCTTTATTCCAAATTCTGCCCTTATACTTAGGAATGTAAACTTAGATCTTTATTACATTTAATTTTCAACCTTTCCTTATCTACCTATTCCTTTTCTGATACCTTCAGACATGTCCAGTTGGGTCTTGCCTTTAAGCAAACAAAAAAAGTCCTTCCCCTGTATGTGACACCTCTTTAAGCTATCATCTTAAATCTCTCCTGCATTTCACATTCAAATTCCCAGAAGAAATCCCAAAATAAAATTTTATAAACTGTCTACACTCCTTTTCACTTTCTTACTTTCCATTCCTGAAATATGGCTTCCATTCCCATCAGTCAATGGAAATTGGTTTCTGCAAGATCAGCAATAATCTTCTTATTTCTAAATTCAAATGGCCTTTTTTCAGTTTTTATCCATCTTAACTTCTCTGCAGCATTTCACACAACTGATCAACCCTTCCTCCAGGATATTCCCTTCTTTGTGGCCTTTCATGACAAATCTGTCATGTTTCTCTTCAAAAATTTTTAGATGATCCTTTCTCAGTATCTTTTGTAGTTTTGTCATCTGTTTATGGATATATTTTTTTTTCTTGGTGATCTCACTACTACCTATCAATTCAAATTTTAGAATTTATATAACCAGCTCCCATTTTGATCTTAAGCTCCAGTTTAACATCTTTAATTGCTCTAATTTCAATTTAGTATTTCCATTTGGATGTCACACGGACATTTCAAATTTAACATATCCAGAATCTCACCCTAAATCCACCCCTTTTCCTAACTTCTCTATTTCTGTTGGAGTCACCTATGTTTATGCCTTAAAGGTTATTTTCAGTACCATTTTTGTTACTCATTCCTCATATCCAGTCGATTGCCAAGTTTTTTCAGTTTTACCTTGCCATCATTTTTTTTAGATATATCTATTTCTCTTTACTCATACCATAGACACTAGCCCACACTCTGTTCACTTTACAAGATTATAACCTAATGTATGTATATCTGTGCAGGAGGAAGTATGTGGAGTAGAGAGGCAATGCTGACCTAGAGTGTAGCAACCCTTATCTTTCTCAAAGATTTATGGACACTTACTTATTCTCTGTCTAGCTTGGTCATCACAGCCTATCTTGATACTGACATGTCTCAGTTCCCAGAGAAATACCACCACTCCATTCATAATTTCTAAGGATATTAGGGGTAATATAGCTGCAGGGTGATACATGTCCCTCACCTACTACATTTGTTTTTGAGTCCCCACCATTGTGCTTCCACTTACACAAAATCAGTCACTTAAAATAATGACACATTTAAATATTAAACATAATCATGTTTATGGCAAAAGAAATACTAATAGCCTCAAAGGTACACATTAAGGCAAAGAAGGAAAATAATATATATAACAATTCATACATCAACCTGAGTCACTGTAATAAGGGGATAAAGTAAGTGGATGGGGTTTGTGGGTCCCTAAATCAGTAGGTGGGAAAAGGAGAGTACAATGGTGGAGGTAGTAAATTGAGGTGGTAGGAGATGTAAGGGAATGACTGAGTTTAGGGAAATATAAGATGATGAAGTAGAATGAGCAGCAAGGGGAGATGATGAGGTAGTTGGGCAGGCAGCTGCAACAGGGAGACACAGACTGGGTATATAGGCTTGAGACAGAGGATACTGAAGGGAAACAAGCTGGACCCCTTCAGGTAGGAAGGGCACTTCTATAGACAAAGGTTAGGGCCAGTCAGAAATGGTTTGAAACTAACTAGAGGGCTTTCTAGTCAGTTTCTCAGGTTCACAAAGGAAGAGTCCCAGGGCTCTTCCCTGTCTGTGAAATAGAAGGGCTTCTCAGAGGAAGTATAGAGATCACCACTTCCTCCAAGATAGATGCCTCCAGCTCCCCTCAGGACCTAAAGAGAAACTATTCTTTTCTCTCTTTATCCCTCTTTTATCATTCAACCAATGATAAAAGGTTTGATTAAATGACAACAGGGTTTATTAAGTTTCAGGGCTGATTGTAAAGGACAGAGGAATACAAGGTTTCTCTAACAACCACCTAGGGAGAAGCTCCAGGTGGGGGAGGGACACAGGAATGGGAGACTGAGAAAGGGTTTGCCCTCACTCAGTCCTGGGAGGTTTCATTGCCTTTAAGGTTAGGGAAGTTACACACAATGAATCAGGAGATAATTTGTATCAAGGGTAAGCCCTACTTGACTATGGGGAAAACTAAGTCTTCAAAGTTTGATTGCTACCACCCAAATCCACCCTTCTCCCAAAACCCATAGGAAATTAGGAAAGAAAATGGTGATTGGAATAGGGAAGGTCAGGGAGATCCAGAGGAATTACCTAAGCTACAAAATCACAAGAGAAAAGGTACAGAATCAAGGCCAGGTTTCAGCCCAAAGACCGAGCTCTGTTGATCCTTCTGCTCTGACTGAGCCTCCCCAATCAACTACCTCTAGTCCATCTCAACTGCCAGAAATTCTGCAGTTAACCTTTTGCAGGGTTGATTGCCCCTTTGTACTACATCACACATTCCCACCAATACACTCAGCATCATGGAAGGGAGATTGAACATTCACAGAACAGAAAACTAGCAGGGAAACAAGAGTGATTAAAATTAATATACTCAGAATAACCTACAACTCTGCTTCTATGAACTTTGTTGTCCATTTTCTTGGAAACTATTTATAAAAATTTCTCAATTAAAGTAGCTAATGTGTTTAATGAATGCCGTTCTTCACATATACCAGCAGGCATAAAATCTCAGCCAAACTAGTTGATCTGCTAGATGAATTCTCCGATTTTCTATCCAAGCTTTTCTTCTGCTCATTTGAACTTATTACTCTCAGTAACAAGTGACAGGATCAGGAGAAAGTAATGATCTCTCTTTTTTTAATTTGAAAAAAAAATTTAATTAATTAGTTTAGGATATTTTCCTATGGTTATATGGTTTGTGTTCTTTTCCTCCCCTCCTTCCACCCCCCTCCCATAGCCAAGGAACAATTCCACTGGATTTTACATGTGTCGTTGATCAAGAAATGATCTCTCTTTTGAAACAGTTCTAAAATTTACCTTTTTTACCTCAGATCTTTCTAGGTTCAGACTCCAGGTCCTCTCTGTGGGAAAAAAAACCCCAACCTACCTTAGCTTATAATTAATAACTAGATTCATATTTTTGTCTATCTTTAGTTAAGAAGCATTTGTTTTATATCATAGATCAGTTTTTCACTTCATGTAAAAATCACTGAGGCTGTATTCTACATTTGCTTCAGTATTCCATAGACTGTCACATTCAAAGTGAACAATTACTATCTAAGAATTTTGAGTCAGACAACTTCAGAAACTCTTTGAAATTTGAAAGACACCCCCCACCCCAGATCTGTGAACTGTCAAGACAGGAGTTAACTTAGAAATAGCTTTTCTATTAAGTAGACTGCTGCCCCAAGACAAGTGAAGTGTCAAGGGCCACTCCTCCCATAAAATAGGAGCTTTGATTTAGAGCTGGAAGGGACATTAGAGACCATCTAGTCCAACCTCTGCATTTGAAAGATAAGGAAAATAAGGCAAAAGAGGTGAAGTTATTTGCCTGATATTACAGAAGTAGTAAGTGTCAGAGCTGGTATTTGAACCTGCACAATCCAGTGCAATTTTTCATTGTGCCTATCCCACTTACTTAACCTCTTGGACTATTGTAATAGCCTACAAATTAATCTCACTAAATTTTGTTTTTCTCCTCTCTAATCCATTCCTTATACAGTTATCACATTGGTATTCCTTATGTACAATTCTGATCATTTCATCCCTTTGCTCAAGAAGCCTTTAAAAGTTAAAATAAAATCTCCCCTCTTTGGAATGTAAAAATCCTTCATAATTCAGCCTACCTCAATAGGCCCTCTACACCTTAGCTTATATTGTAAACAAACTGGCCTGCTTGCTTATGGCACATTCCATCTCCCACCTTTGTACAGATTTTCCCCTATTACTGGAACCTTCTTTTTCCACATCTCAACCTGTTGGAGTACCTTAGCCACTATCAAAGCTTGAATACAGTACTAATTCCTTCAAGAAGATAAATTCTCAGAATTGTTCATTCATCTCCTCACTTTCTATATTTGTATGTATTCTTCATTAATTTGTTTATAAACATTTGGAATGCCTCACTTTTGGCTCTATTATTTTGAATTTCTATAAACTAGCACACTACTTGGAACAAATTGATAATTTTACCTATATTTTTGGATTGGTTGGCAAAAGGAGAAGATGGATGTTAGAGATATTATTGTGGTAGAACCAGTAGGAATTGATAATAGTTTGGATAAAATTTTCTATCTTTATACTTATCAGGGAATATAAGGGAGGGAACAAATAATCTCTTTCCTAAGGTCAAGTATAGTAGTCCTACTTACTAGATCTTCTCTTTGGGGCCAGAATGATATACATAGTCCTAGACTTGGATTAAGGAGGATCAGGGTTCAGATCTGTCCCCTGACACATTAGTTTTGTGACCAGAGGCAAGTTACTGATGCCCTCTTCAATGATGTAAATTGCAGCCCATTCATAACTATTTTATGTGACTCTTATTTATGGAATCCTAGAAGTCACTGAGTCAAGCCTCTAATTTTACAAAACAGGAAACTGAGGCACAGGGAGGTTAAGTGTCCTACTCAGGCTCACATAAGCTGGTAAGTGTCTGATGCAGAATTAGAATCCATTAGGTCTTCAACTCTAAATCTGGCACACTATCTATCACATACTATCTAGCTGCCTAGGTGCACCTAGGAGTTCATTTAACATTCTGGGGTCCTTCTTTACTTTTTCTTGGGACTATAAAGACACTAGTGGAGGAGATGGCTATGCCCCTTTCTCAGTACACAACCATCCCATCTTCTTTTTCAGTCACATATTTCTTGGATAACAACCTTTACCCTCGTTCTTCCTCATTCCTTATTCAGACTATGTTACAGTCTGGTCGCTACCACCATGTGCCTCTCCAGGGCCCTCTGAGCATTGTTCATTATTTCACTCAGGAAAAAAATCTTAAGCACTAGAATATCACCTATTTTTTTTTCTCATTCCTTTCCTCTTATATTTGCTAGAGTTCTGATAGAAATATCATGGGACCAGTCACTAGCCCACTGTTCTTTTATGTTTATGTTCTTTTATCATACAGGTGGATAAAATGATTGGGTTTTTTTCTAGGTGAATAAAAGTGCTGCTGTTGTTATTGTTAATCTTCATGGTCTTTGCCAGCCTTTCTGGATTTAGGATTTTGCACATCTACCTGGAGCCTGAAGAACCCAGCTGTCTTTTTCTGCATCTCTCTTCCAAACTCTGCTTCCTGCTTAGATTTATGGTGTTTGCTTACTAAAAATTAATCAATTCAGTGAATACTTATTGAGGAACTCCTGTGTGCATGGCACTGTGCTAGGCACTGAGGGAGATACAAAGTGTTTAAAACATAGTCCATACCATGAGGGTATTTAGAAGCTGATAGAAGAAATTAGATTGAATAACTACACTATGAGATATTTTGCCGCCCCACCCCTACCCTATATTTAATATTCATTGTTTGCCTACATTTATGGAATCTTGCAGATTCTACTACTTACCTAGATATAGTGTCTCTTGGTCTGGCCTGACCTGGGCCATTGACCCCTATGCCCAGGCATAGCTTAGAAAGGGAGATTTCCCTTCAGGTTAGCACACTGGAGCACACATGACAAAGTAATTACAGGAGGAAATGTTCTCCTGTGTTCTTCCAAAGCATCTTCATCCTTTGTGTAACATCCTCAGCACCATCCATCACCTGGAACACATTCTCTGCCCAGTGTGCTTACTCTGCACTCCCTTTTGCTTCCTATTTCATCTGCTGAGATGCATTCTCTTGATAGAGAGGCCTGTCCATTAAAGACTGAAATATGATGCAAATGTCCTTTGCCTGTCTGGAAGTATTCAATGGTAATTTTTTTGTTTGTTAGTTTGTTTGTCTTTTTTCATTTCCACCAATTTGAAGCCATTTGGGGGGAGGGATCTGGAGAAAGGAAAATGAAATTTTAAAAGGAAAATAGAAGTTTTAGAACCTGATTGGAATTAACATCAGCATGATCCACCAGGCATCGAAAACATTTATACTGCACCAGCAGTATGCTTGTGCCTGTCCTAAGGGCTATGGGGAATGTAAGACTGAACATAAGGGACTCAAAAAACTCATGATTATTTTAGGGGAGGGAGTGAGGCTTAGGTAACAATGAGAACAAGATAATATCAGTGGGGGACTAAAGGGACTAAACTGGAAGAAATCAGAAAAGATAAAGGTAACATATATAAGATCCTATATGACCATGAGAAATCAATTAAACTCTTTTTGCTTTAGTTTCCTCAATGGGAATAATAAATAACACCTGCATCCAAGTATTGTTGTTGAAATCAAATGAGACATTTGTAAGGCAATTAGCATACTGCCTGGCATGCAGTTGTTGCTTAATAAATGCTTATTTCTTTCCTTCCTTTGGAGGTAAACATTGTGTAAGGTCATTTACTTAGCCTTATTGCTGGATCTTTAAGTACTGATAACCAAAGACAACTGATACTCACATACACAGAGAAATTCAGGGTTTGCATTAAGTAATTATCTATTTTTTTAAATCCTTATCTTCTATCTTAATATCTGTTCTAAGATCAAAAAGTAGCAAGGGCTGGGTAATTGGGATTAGGTAATTTGCCTAGGGTTATACAGCTGGGAAGTATCAGAGATCAGATTTGAACCTAGATCCTCCCAACTCCTGACCTTGTGCTCTCTCCACTGTGCTACCCAGCTGCCCCTCAAATGTCTATTCTTAAGAGAGAAAACATGGCATAAGAGACAGAAAGCTTGCCTTGGTATTAAAATGACTTGGGCTGAAGTTCTTCCTCTGACCCATATTATTTCTGTGAATATAGATAAATCACTTTAAGTCTGAATGCATCCGGTAAATCTGAAAGCCTCTAAGTTGAGAATCTTTATCAACGAAATGATTTTCAATACTTGGAGCTTTATGAATGAAGTTACTGGTCCAGACTAAAAAATATATATGTTTATGTAGTCGTGTTATCATCTACTGTATCTATAATGTATTCAAATACTGTCAATAAGATCACTTTGTGTAGCAGATCAGCAAGGTGGGCTCTGCAGAAAATTACCTCTGAGCTTGAGACTTCCATGGTCCATGCCCAGGAAAGTGATTTCTCTTCCCTTCATGTGGACAGATCTTCTCTGGCAGCCTATTCCACTCTTAGAGGTGGGGTGGGATGGTTTTCCTTTCAAACACGGTATGACACTGCTTTTCAGGGAAAGAAATAAAACTCCTTACCTTGCTTACTCCTATCCTGGGGTTATAAAGGTTGATGATCAAAAGATCAAGGAAGGAGGATCAGTTGGCATATTTTTTTTCATATTCTCCTGGCAGACTTATAAAAGCCTAACACAGGCTTTTCCCATTCAGCTCAGCAAAGCTAGACAAGATGTCTCTCTGCCTCTCCAAAAAAGGGCTTTACCTCCAAACCATTCTCTTAGATTCAGGAAGATCAGAGTTCAAAACTGGCTTCAGACATTGATAACTATTATTCTGGTCACTTAACCTCATGTCTGCCTCAATTTCTTCAACTATAAAATGGGTAAAATAGTAACACAACTCCTAGAGTTATTGTCAGGATCAAATAAGATGATATTTGAGAATTAAATCTTTGAGAATTAAAAAAAATATAACATACAGTTTAGGAGGTATGTTTGACCAGCATGGTTTAATCATATGTTCAAAGGATAGGCATAAAAGCAAACATTGCAAGGAAAAGTTACTGCTTTAAAATACCGACCTGCCCTTTTCAAACGGCCAAGATGGGCCAATCAAAGGAACATACATAGTAAAGGCATTAACTAACCCAAGGTTTTCCCCTGGAGTTGCAAAGGTGGGAGGGGAAGGTTTTGCTGACATCTCTCTTTCCCACCCTCCACTTTGTTAGTTGTGCACATACTGCTCATTTCATAGTTCACCTTTTCAGATCATTCCCCATTGCTCTTGAGGAATCATCACAGTCCCTTAGGTTGTTTCAACCTTTGGCAGCTTGGCATTTCTCTGTCTTAATACTTGTTTGTTTTGCTTCTCATGTTTATTTACTTGTAATAGCTCCCCGATTATCCTCTCTGCTTTCAAGATTAAGGTCAGTGACATTCTGATTAATCTGCCCTCACATCAAGTACAATGCCTTGAGAGTTTAGGGGGAAACATTAGGAAAAAGCTGCCCACAAAGAGGAGGAAAGGAAGGAAATAAGCATTTATTAAATGCCTACTATATGCTAAGGGCTTTACAAATTTCATCTTATTTGATCCTGACAATAACCGTAGGAGATTATCCCTATTTTACAGTTGAGGAAATTGAGACTGATATGAGTTTAAGTGACTTATCCAGGATTACATAGTTATCAGGTATCTGAGACCAATTTTGAACTCAGATCTTCCTGAACCCAAGTCTTATACTCTATCTATTATGCCATCTAGCTGCCTCTGTCTCTAGCAAGTCCCTTGTTTACCTGATTCATTGGCCAAGCTTCTATAGGCAAGCCCCCAAAGATGGTACATCTCCATATATAATTAAATCATAAATTTTTATATATGGATCATATGGACACAAAATCTTAGTTTTACAACTGGCAGAAAACATAGATGCCATATATTTCATCCCCCTCATTTTGCCAGTAAGGAAACTGGAACTCAGCAATATGAAGTGACTGGCCTAAGGTCACAGAGGAAGTAAAAAGAAGAGCCTGAATTTAACTTAAAGTTCTTCCATTCCAACTCTAGCACTCTTTAAACTGTTCCACATTATTTCTTCTGGGCTTCTTTTGTTTGTTTTCTTTGTATTCCCAATATTTAGCACAGTGCCCAGCAGAGAGAAGCCATTTAATAAGAGAGGCAGCAAGGTAGCACAGCGGCTAGATCTCCATAGACAGAGATCATAGATGTAAGTTTATTATGTTAGGATAATCTAAAAAAATTAAGGGGTGAGAAAGAAGGATATATTGGAAGAAGGGGAAAGGGAAAGAGAGAATAGGGAAAATTATCTCACATAAAAATACACAAGTTTACAGTAGAGTGGAAAATGGCAGGGGTAGGCAATACTTGAATCTCACTCATCAAAATTGGTTCAAAGAATTAGAAAAACACACACATTCTTTCAGTTGGGTATAGAAATCCATCTTATTCATAATGGAAGCCTGATGGAAAGGGATAGATAAAGGAGAGTGATAAAAGGAAGGACAGATTAAGGAAGGCAGTGATCAAAAGAAAAATAGGCTTTTGAGGAGAGATGTGAAAAAAAGAGTAAAATGAAAGACAAACAGAAGAAAATAGGATAGAGGGAAATGTACAATAATTCTAACTGTTAATGAAATGAATTCACCCATAAAATGGAAGTGGATAGCAGTATGGATCAGATGCCAGAATCTAATGTTATGTTGGTTACAAGAGACACCCTTGAAATAGAAAGATACCTACACAGAGTTAAAATGAGAGACTATCAGAATCTATCATGCTTCAGCTGAAGTAAAAAAGATGTTTTGGAAATATGCCTTAAAGATTATCAAACTGTGTTGCTATTTGATCCAGCATTATTACTACTAGGTCTATATATCAAAACGATCAAAGAAAAAGGAAAATGGCATATATGTTAAAATATGTTTGTAGAAGTTCTTTTTGTGGTGGCAAAGACTTTGAAATTAAGGGAATACTTATCAACTGGGAAATATCTGAACAAGTTATGGTATATGATTGTGATGGAATACTATTGTACTATAAGAAAAGATGAGCAGGCTAGTTTCCGAAAAACCTGGGAACAATTATATGAACTGATGCAAAGTGCAGAGAGCAGAACTAGAAGAACACTGTACACAATAACAACAAAATCATAATAATGATCAATTAAAAGACTTAGCTACTTTTATCAACACAATGATCCAAGACAATTATGAAGGACTCATGATGAAAAATGCTATCTACCTCCAGAGGGAGAACTGATGAACTTTGAATAAAAAGTTGAAGAATGTTTTTCACTTTATTTTTGCTTTTTTTGGTGACATGACTAATATGGAAATATGTTTTGTATGATTTCACATGTTTGATTTATGCCACATTGTTTGCCTTAGTATTTGGGGGAGGGGCTGGTGAGAATGAGAGAATTTGGAACTCAAAATTGAAAAATGTTATAAAAAATTGAAAAATTTTGGAAAAGATATTTTTATTCAGATGTTTGATCATGATCTCAAGCCTACATCAGAAAAGATAGCCACTAAATATGCACACCTCAGTCTCTTCAATTCTTGTCCATGTTTTTCTGGAAATCTTGTCTAGAGGAACTAATTGACTAGATGTCATATTTTAGTATTTTGCTATTTCATAAATGGATTATTTAATTGTAATTCTGTCACTAACCATGTGACCATTCAACTTCCTTTTCTGGTTTTATATGACTTTAAATGGTAGCATGGTGCCATTAAAGAAGGGAAGTCAGAGTATTTGAGTGTGAATTATAGCTTTGCTATACATTACTTGTATGATCTTGTGTGAGCAAATTAATTCATTATTTTGGGCTTCACTTTCTTCATTTATTAAATGAAAAAGATTGTCTCGATGATCTCCAAGTCCCTTTCCATCTCTAAATTTATTAGTCTATGTTTTTTTATGACATTCTTTATGTACACATATGCTCCAGAAATATGCTACAGCATGATTTTTCCCTTGTCTTTAGGTCCACCTGTAATTTTAATTCTGAAATCAGATTGATTCATTATGTATAGTCATATGAAATCGTCTTGAGAATATCCTGTATAAAAATGTGGACTTTTGTTTATATCAACTTATGATCATTAAAAATGTTTTTTTCCAAATGTGAGCCAATCAACTCTTTATCTTTCTTTTCAATTCTGGGTCTTGGCTTTGTCTGTTTGTAGTGCTTGCCCAAAGTGGTTGCATTATTGATGGATCAGTGATAGGGATCATCAATCCAATTGAATACTGTGGGGTTTTTTTTAATCTACTTTTTTTTTTATGCAGTGTCAATAACTAAAACTATCTTTGCAGTGGTGAGGGATATCACTGAAGGATCCTTAAATAGGTCATCAAATGCCATCCGCAGACATGATCATCTGAAGAGTATTTTCATCAATTCTTATATCTGTCCTCAATCTAGGACATTTTCTATGACATGAACTAATTTCTTTGGCTATTATATACTTCCTTATGTATACTTCCGATATTGTAGTATGTATCCAACTACTGGACAAAGTTATAATCATAGCGGTTTTTTAGTGACTTATATAAAATATTTTACATAATTCCATCATTTGATCTTCATAACAATTCTATGAAGTCAATACTGCAAATATGATTCCCACTCCATAGATGAGGAAACTGAGACCCATTGTGTTTAAATAACTTATCCATATTCAAACAATTCCTAAGTATGAAAAGGATTTAAACCTGGGCTTCTTCCAAGTCCAAGCACTCCCTTCACTAAACTACATTGCCTCACTAGTTATGTCTTTGGTTGTATGTCAGGAAATTTTGTGCAATTTTTCTATATTATAGGAAGTAATTGGGTTTAGGAAAGCCTTAAGGTTGCATTTTTCAAAGAAAGGGCAAAAAGGACCTAAATGTACAAGAATATTTCTAGCAACTCTTAAATACTATTTCTAAACTGGAAACTATGAGGCTGTCCTCCTATTATGGACTAATTAAATAAATTGTGATATATTAATATAATGAAATATTCCTGTTCCATAATAAATGATGAAAAGAACAGTTTACAAAGAAACTGGGAAGACTTCTATGAATTGATGCAGAGAAAAGTAAGCAAAATTAGGAGAACACTTTACTGTATGACAACAACATTACAGAAAAATGACATAGTTCAAAGATGTCAGAACTTTAATCAAAGAAATGAGACATTCATGTCCAGACTATTGAAGTTGAAACATGCCACTCACTTTCTGTCAGAGAGATAATGAGATTTGCATAGAGATATACATATTCAGGCTTTACTAATGTGGGTATTTGTTTTGGTAGTCTATGCATATTTGTGATAAAGATTTTATTGTTTATTTATTTGTTGTTCAATTAATGGATTGCAGTGTGAGTGAAAAGTTATAAATGCTGTAAAAATTAGTTACTTATGTTTAAAAAGCAAAAAGCTATATTTTTTCTTATTTAAACATTTTTCATATTCACCTGTCCCCTCCCACCCCATGATGCACCTCCTATGTAAACCTATTGAGAAATTATCTAATATAGAGGTTTTGATATCTTACCCTCTATGTTAAAAGAACCATATTCATGATAGCCAGCTAAAGACTTAGTGAATTTAGTATACAGTAGATAGGTAGGTAAATTCTAATAGGTTTACAGAGTGAAAATAAAGAACCGTCAAGGGAGATCATCACCATTTCTCATAGTGTTCTTACCAGCAAGAATCAAGCAATGCAACATTCATATAGCTGGACACATGCCCCCTTTCTATAATATCTGACATAAGCCAAACCTGCTGCCATATGGTGAGCTAACCAGTGGACTCCTGAGAAAGCCTATCTTGAGAATTTTCCATTGGCTCTCATCCTTAATCAGATCTTCTCTGAGAAACTGTAGGTGGCAATTACAATATGGGAAAAAGTCACAGGATCCAGCTATCTTGCTAAAATCCCTTTGCATAGTCAGCAAACATGAAATTCAGGCCATTTGTTGAGTGGATAAACATTGGAAGCCAGAATAGGTATTTTCTGTAATGCTTCTGTGGCTGCTGTATGAACCTTCTTTGTACTTATAAAACTGGCTATATTTTGCCTCATAATAATCATAGCTCCTGTTTCTCTGGCACCTTAAGGTTTGCAAAACATGACCTTCACAAAAAGGTAGATTTTGGTAAAGATTGTGTAATGGATAGAATGTTGGATTTAGGGTCAGAATGACCAAGGTTCACATCCTGCCTCTTGACACTTATTAGCCATATCACCATGGGTAAGTCACTAACTGTCTAAATACCTCCAGCAAATCCTTCAGACCCAAATATTTCTTGGGACTCATTAATTAAAGCATAAGAATTCACTAAAATCATAGGAGATAGGTAGTAAAAATGATATTCTTACTTATTCACAGTATCATTGACTGTGATTCCAGAAGGAATCTCAGAGACATCATTTTACAAATGAGGAAACTGAGGAATTGAAATGATAACTGACACCCAAAGTCACACATGTAATACCTGGCTGAGCCAAGGTTTGAACATGGATTCTGACTAAATATGACACACTTTCCACTACATAATGATATAACTTCACAGATAAGAAAACAAAAGCTTAGAGGGATTGTGTAACTTAGGACCAGAACCTTAGTCTTTTGAAACTCAGTCTCCTTTTTGAGTTCTAGATGAGTGTTCTTTCTACTACACTACATTAGCTCTGTATTTATATGCCTTTCATATTATTTTCCCTACTCATTTCAAATGTCTGGCATTCAAGACACTACAAAAGGTTCTTGAATAAATGGACTATAGTATTAATCAAGGATACTTCAAGTGCCTAGCAAAATTTCAGGCACATAGTAGATGCTTAGTAAGTATTTGTTGAATTAATTCCAGGCCTAAGGCATATCTTACTGAGCCCTGTAGAATTTCCAAATACCACCAGGTTTATTGATGTTCCAAGTCAGCATCTGAAATACTAAACTTGTATGTCTCAAGAATCCAGTTCACAAAGGAAAGCTCAGAGTGACTCACCTGAGTCCTTTATGAAATTTAAACTGGGAAATCTTTGCTGCTTGAAGATAGGCACCTTTCTTCTTTTTTCATCAGATTCAAGTGTCTTTGAAATTCTCTATCTATTCAATATCAAGCTTTCATATTGGCTTTTCTTCTACTTTTTAAAACAAGAGGAGAATTTAAAAAATCTTATCTGTGTATATGTATATGCCTGGAGTGAGCTAGGTTACCATAAAATGCAATTGTTTTGTGCCTAGGAACATCAAAAAACCTTAAGTATATACTGTAGCACTAAACAAGAGGAAAAGGCAGGAGCCAAAAAGCAATGAAAACCCATTAAAGTATCAAGATTCTTGAATGACATACAATGGCATTGCAGGTGGAACACAGGTGGTTTACCTTTCCGGTTTAGCTGCTAACACAGTAAATCTGCACTAGGACTAGAATGAGTTGCTTTCTGGGAATTGGTTTCTGGTTGACTGAATTTTCTAATTAACAGAGGTCAGTGAAAAGCACTTTTTACTCCCAAACTCTTGTTGGAAAACTTACTAAAATGTGTGAGTCCACTGTTACACTTTGGTAAATCTAGGGAATATAATAGAATCTTCTTTCTTTGTCCATTGATACTCTCAATAACTGCCACAGCTTCTACTGCTTTCTCTAGGCAAGAGACTCCTCAGGATCTCAGGTTCCAATACTCGTCTTTTCTGAGCTCTACACTAGAATCTCTAACTGGCTACAAGACATCTCTTCTTGTGTAACCTTCTACCACTTTGAACTCATATGTACAAAACTAGCTGATTATCTTTCTTTTTAAACCTTCTCTTCTTTCCACCTTTACTATCTCTGTCCATGGTGCCACCATTAAACCAGACTCCTTTGGTTGAAACATTGGGGTTATCATTAACACTTCTCTTTCCATCACCTGCCCCACTCCCCATCACCTCTCGCAAACAGTCAGTTACCAACTTCTGTGAATTCCACTTTTAGAATTTCTGTTACATCTCTCTCACTGTGGCCACCCTAGATCAAGCCCTCATTATCACTCACTTGACTCTAGGAATAACTTCCTAACAAAACTTCCCAACTCCAATTTCTCCCTACTCTGATCCATTCTTTTTCTTGGATATAGAGTTGGCCAATTCATTATTTTCTAAAAAGCTAAAATTCAGTAGCTCCTTATTGCTTCCCAAGTAAAGTCCAACTATCCCTGATTAGAATTCAAGGGCCTCTACAATTCAGCCCTTCACATTTTTGTTCTTTTCTTATATTATTCTTCTCCATTTATTCTGTTCTCCAATCAAATAGGACCACCCTAGGTTCCCTGAATATATAGCCCATGATTTTTTGTCTCCTTGTCTTTGCTTAGGCTGTGTCCTATGATGTCTCCCCACCACTTTATCTATTTAATTACTTCCATGGCTACACTCATTTGAAAGTTCAATCAATATGTTGCCCCCTCATACAATCTTCCATTATTCTCTCTGTCAGTAAGGACTTTCCCCATCTGATCTTACATAGCATTTTATTTTGTAGCCCTATGATATATTTAATATGGAATATGCATTATTGTTTTGTTAAAGTCTCATTCCTTATTAGATTGTGAGCTCCTGGGAGACAGATACTAAATCTACTATAAAATTTTATATCTCCTTGTACATCTAACACAATATATTATACATAATATTGTATCGCATTGCTATGATTCAGAATTTTGTGCCTTATGATTGTTGATTTCTTCCTTTTTGAAATAAGGGTGAGTAAGATTGCATTAAATAACAATTCTTTTTTAATTGATTCAAATTTATAAGAATGAAAGACATTCTCTAATGTTAAATGGTCAAAAGTTATGAAAAGATATTTCTTAAGGGAAGAAATCTAAGTTATCAATAATCATATGTATGAAGAAATGTTCCAATTCAATAATAATTAGAGAAATGCTATTGAAAGCAACCTCAAACCCAGTAGATTGACAAAGCTGGCAAAAATAAATGACAACTTTTACAGGGATCATGGGAATATAGGCACATTCATGTGCTCTTCGTCATTCATTGACCAGTGAACTGTAGCTATGAATTAGTTCAGCTTTTCTGGAAAGCAGTTTGGAACTATGCTATCCAAATGACTAACTGTGAACTACTTTTATTTTTTATTTTTATTCCATGATCCAAGTAAAAGACATATATCTCTAGAGAGATCAAAGAAATAGGAAAGGGATTTATATGTGCAAAACTATTTATAATAGTTTTTCTTGGTGTCAGTGAACTGGAGACCAAGACAGTGCCCATTATTTGGAAAATGACTGAACATATGATGGTATGTAACTGTAATGGAATGTTACTATGCTCTAAGAAATGATGAAAGGTGTAATTTTTGAGAATTCTAGTGTTAGAGTTGTGATTAACTCAGGTCAGTACATGGGTAGTTCATTTTCAATATTGGAACAAAACAAGACATTTAAAGATCAGTCAGCTGTCAATAAAAAATTAATAATTGGCTATAATAGAAAGATGTTTAACAAGAATAATGAGACCTCCTTGGATTTAATTGATCAAAATTTTCTTGCTTGATTTTCACACTGTTTCCTACCAGCTAAACATCTGAGAGGGCATCTGAAACATTCTGTGGCTATTTTGCCTTTAGCTCACAAGGAAATGACATCAATAGTTTGAATTTTTGGTGCTCTGAGACTACCAAATGTCCAGGATTGTCTCAATTCTTTTCCAGAAAAAAACTAGTCCAACTTGCATAGGACAAAAATGAGAATATTGCATGAATTGGGGTGCAAAATATATTTGAAGAAGAAAACAAGATTTCAGGTGTGACCATTGTAGGATTTTGTTTCCTTTATATATGTTTGTTATAAAGTATTTTTCCCTTTTCTCCAATCATGCAACAAAGAGATGTGGGAGGGAAAGTAAGTGCTTCTTATTAAAAAATTATTTAATTTGGAGAAATGGCAGTTCCTTTGCACACTGACTCCTCCCTCCATGTCCGAAATACATTTACTCCTCACTTCTACTTCTTTGAATCCCAATTTCCTTAAAAATCAGTTAGAATAACACTTTCTATAACAAGCCTTTCCTGATTCTTTAACTGCTAGTGTCTTCCCAAAACTCATTTTGTACAAGCTTATTTATATACTTAATTTTTCCCAAGATAGAATGCTAGCTCCTTGAAGGCAGAAGTTTTTGCATTTTTTTTTCTTTGCAATGATAGTACAAAACACAATGCCAGAAAAATAGTAGGTTTTAAAAAATGTTAGTTGTTTGGTAAATTGATTATCAACTAAAATTTTTGTCAAGCTCTAGCATTCCATGATTTTGTGAACTTTCTAAATACACATTACCATTATTCAAGATTATAGATGAAGATATGGAAGGGGGAGAAGATTAGCCTGTATGTTTGAAAAGCTCAGGACATTTGCTAGAGTGTATATATTTAAAAAATTAATGATTTATTTTATTCTTTCATCCCTTTCATTTCCCAATATTTTTCTCTTTCCTTTCCTTTTTAGAAAGCCAACCTAGAATGTTTTTTAAACTCTTACCTTCTGTCATAGAATCAATACTGTGCATTGTTTCTAAGATAGAAGAGTGGTAAAGGCTAGGCAATGAGGGTGAAGTGATTTGCCCAAGATCACATAGTGAAGAAATGTCCAAGGCCAGATATGAACCAAAAACCTTCCATCTCTAGGCCTGGCTCTTTATTTACTGAGCTACATAGCTCCCCACAACCCCAACTTAATATATTTTTAAATCTAATTCTTTGTTCTTTATAACTTGGCTCTTCATCCTCAAAGACTTGTTATGTTAAAACTTTTAATCAATCAAGGATTTTACTAAGTTATGTTACTAAAATAAGAGGGAAAATAATTATAACTTATAGAAAGAGGTGCTTATGTCTGCAAAGAATTGAATAATGAAGGTCTGTGACTCAAACTGGTTTCATAATCTCCTAATTATTTAGTGGTCAAGAAGTGTTTAGGTAGGGGTCACCCCAATGCAATTATTGTTTGAAATAGTGCCTTTAAGAGGAAAAAAAGAACAGGAAAAAAAAACAAAGTTAAGAAGAAAACTTTAAAGAAGAAGCTGGAAATCTGAGCTTCTCTGATAGTTTCAGCATAGGCTTCCAGAAAGGAAGAGAAGTAGAGCAAATGAACTTTTTTATCCATTACTACATTAATGATAAGTATTTTACCTTGTGACAAAGGACATGGTCTGTACATGAATTCATCTCATAGTAGGTAGATCAATTCTCTATGGAAAGTTTGGGCAAGAATTACTTAGGATAAGAAGATATATGGATGTGTATATATGGAAGGGGTTATATGCACTGGTTGAAGAATGCAACTTTATGAAATGGATCCACTGAAGTATATTTCCTCTAAAACATAAAGGTAAAAATTTTCCCTACTTATTAGGTGTTCTTTCATATGTGGATTCATTGTGTAGCCAACTAGGATAGTGAATCAAATTTTGAACTTGAATTCTGGAAGACCTGGGTTTAAATTCTGACTCAAACACTTATGAGTTCTCTGAACCTGAAAAAGTCACTTTTCCTCTCAATTTCAGTTTCTTCATCAGTAAAAATTAGAGAAGGTTGAACTTCATGTTATCTTATATACTTTCCAACTCTAAATTTCTAATATTCTTACATTCTTTAATTATTTGGTCAATAAACATTTTTTTAAGCATCTACCATGTGCCAGGCACTGTGCTAATCATTGGGAATACAAAGCAAAACAATATCTGCTCTTAAAGGCTAAATTATAAATAATAAATAGAAATAAGGCATCAGTATAAAAGAAGATCAGGAAAGAATTCTTAAGGAACCCCCTCCCCCAGGACCTGAAGGAAGCTAAGGAAACCAGAAGACAGAGTTGAGGAGGGGATAGTATTCTAGTCATGGAGGACAGCCATTGAAAATATGTAATCTGGAATTAGAGTATCTTGTATGTGGAATAGCAAGGAAGCCAGTGGTACCGAATTGCCAAGTGCAAGGAGAAGAGTAAGGTATAAGAAAACTGGAAAAGTAGGATATGTTGGGCTTTGAACATGGAACTGAGGATTTTTGATCCTGCAGGTGATGGCTAATGGGGAAGTGTGATATGGTCAGATATGTACTTTAGGGAGATGGACAGCTGAGTGGAGTATTGATTGGATTGAGGAGAGACTTGTGGCAGGAAGACCAATTAGGAAACTATTACAGAGAGCCAGGCAAGAAATGATATTGGCCTTCACAATAGTGGTATGCAAGAGGGTCAGAAGTAAGAAGGCATTTTTTGTGAAAGATGTAACAAAGGTAAAGTTGACAAACTATAGTGACAGGTTAGATATGGAGGGTGATAGAGAGGGAATACATATTAATAACTTCTACTGTATGTTAGGCACTGTGCTAAGATAATGAAGGGTCAAGGATGACACCTATGTCATGGCCTCGAGTGACTGGGAAAATAATGGTGTCCTCAGTAGCAGTGGGGAAGTTTGGAAGGGAAAGCTTTTGGGAAGAAAGATTATGAATTCTGTTTTGGACATGTTGAGGTTAAGATGTCTGTGGGATATCCTGTTTGAAATGTCTTATAGACAATTGGAGATGTCAGACTGGAGATTAGGAATGAGGTTAGGACTGGATAAATAGATCTGAGAATCATTAGCATATAGATAATTGAAAACTTGGGTCTGATGAGGTCTCCAAGTAAAATAGTTTAGAGAGAGAAAAGGGCCCAGGACAAAGCCCTTGGAGACAATATATTTAGTGGATGTGACCTAGACAAAGATCCAGTGAATAAGAACAAGTAGTCAGACAGATAGGAGAACTAAGATGATGTCACAGAAAATAAAGAGAACAGATTATAAAGATGAAAAGGGTGCTCAGTGGTGTCAAAAGCTGCAAAGATATCAAGAAGGATGAGGATTAAAAAAAGGCAATTTGATTTAGCAATGATTAGGTCATTGGTGACTAGAGAGATAAATTTCAGTTGAATGATAAGGTAGAAAATCAGACTACAGAGTTAAAGAGAATGAGAGGAATAGAAGTGAAAACATTGGCAATAGAAGACAAGCAAGGTGTTTAGTAAAAAAAAAAAAGGAGAATAGATATTGGATGAGAACAAATGTGATTTGACAGATAAAATGTATTTTGATAGTGGGGGAAACTTGAGCATGTTTGGAGGAAGTAAGGAAGCAGCTGATAAACAGAGTTTGAAGATAAATGAGAAAATGAGAAGGAGGAAGGGGGGAATTTTCTAGAGAAGATGGGATGGGATTCCTTGTTCATTTGCCTTGATAAAGAGAAGGGCTACTTCTTCATATGAGACAAGGGTAAAGGAGGAGGTTGAGACAGAAAGCATCTATTTGGGTGATGTGAAATGAAGAATAGGAAGGGGGAAGGAAATTCTTGTAAACAGTCTCAATTCATTTTTCAGTAAAATATTAGGCAAGGCCATTTAGTCCAGTACCATATGTTCAGTAAGTCACTTTATTATTTATGAATAGCACTGTCAATGATGATTCTGATGGATTTGTATGGAAGGGCTACTCTCCTGGACATTAGTTTCCCTTCTGCATTAATATCCTAACAACTACTTTTAAAAGTGATGCTATTAACAACACAATCAAGAATCATTTTATAAGAAATTATTATCAATTGTAGAAAAAATCAAGCCATTCCCCAATTAATAAATGGGCAAGGGACATGAATAGGCAATTTTCAGATAAAGAAATAAAAAAGTATCAATAACCACATGAGAAAGTGTTCTAAATCTCTAATAATTAAAGAAATGCAAATCAAAACAACTCTGAGGAACCACCTAACACCTAGCAGAATGGCTAAAATGATAGCAGGGGAGAGTAATGAATGTTGGAGGGGATGTGGCAAAATTGGGACATTAATGTACTGCTGGTGGAGTTGTGAACTGATCCAACCATTCTGGATGGCAATTTGGAACTATGCCCAAAGAGCAATAAAAGAATGCCTGCCCTTTGATCCAGCCATACCATTGCTGGGATTGTACCCCAAAGAGATCATAGATAAACAGACTTGCACAAAAATATTTATAGCTGCGCTCTTTGTGGTGGCAAAACCCTGGAAAAGGAGGGTATGCCCTTCAATTGGGGAATGGCTGAACAAATTGTGGTATATGTTGGTGATGGAATACTACTGTGCTCAAAGGAATAATAAAGTGGAGGAATTCCATGTGAACTGGAAAGACCTCCAGGAATTGATGCAGAGTGAAAGGAGCAGAGCCAGAAGAACATTGTACACAGAGACTGATATACTGTAGTAAAATCGAATGTAATGGATGTCTGTACTAGCAGCAATGCAATGACCCAAGACAATTCTGAGGGATTTATGGAAAGGAACACTACCCACATTCAGAGGAAGAACTACAGGAGTAGAAACACAGAAGAAAAACAACTGCTTAGACACTTGGGTTGATGAGGACATGATTGGGGATGTAGACCTGAAAAGACCACATCCATGTAACTATCAATAAGGTGTAAATAAGTCTTGACTGACCACACATAATAAAACCAGTGGAAATGTGAATTGGCCTCAATGGAGGGGGGCGGGGGGTTGAGGGAGTGAAGGGGAAAGTAAAAACATGACTTACGTAACCATGGAAAATTTTTCTAAAAATAAAAAATTATTTAAAAAAAAGAAATTAATCACCTTTACTTTTGGAATAATAAAAATGCCAAAATTCCAAATATTTCTATTTTAACTGAGAAAATCAATAACATACAATTAATTAAATAAAAACAATCATATGAATTACAATAGTTAAAATAATTTGTCACCTTGTGGAGTAGCCCATAGGTGAGAAACTCTTCAGTATTTCTACTTCTCTTGAAATAGGCTTCTAGAACCTAATAATAATACCTCTATGCCTCAATGAGGTATCAGGCAATGATGTGGACATATGATCAGAAAAAGAGCTAGGCTGGCCACAGCATGAGACTGTAAAGAATAATAAAACAAAACAAAAAAAAACCCCAAAAAACTAGATGCTGCTTTACTACTCAGGAAATATAGGCTGACCTAGAAGAAAGTCTCCAGTATATTGGGCATATTTGTTGGTGAGGGCCTTCTGGAATATCTAGAAAAAGAATCAAATAATCAAATAGAATAGGGAGTTTTGGATGGGTTGTGATATGTGCTGATGGAGGGGATGTCTGCTTCGTGATGAGATTAAAGTTCTACTGAAGTATTGAAGGAAAGCAATATATTTGCCTTGTGAGGCCTTTTTTTTAAAAGCTATGTTCATATATAATTGTATTTTTTTTAGATTGTTGTGGTGAGTGCTTATATCATTTAAATTTTTTCCTTATCATACTTTGTATTGCTTGCACAGATTCTGTAGTTCTTTGTAGTCTTCATTTTTTCCATTTTATATTGTCATAATATTCTTTTACAGTATTACAATATAATTAATATTCTAACAGCTACATTTAATGGGACTCTTTCCTCCTGAGGTAGTAACACTAACAAGGCAATAGTGATATGCTTCTCAGATTTATGAAAAAAAAATCCCATTTCTTGAGTTTTCTGCTTATTGCCTTGAGACATTTCTCATTAAATCCAATACGTGTAAAACACTTAATACACCTATAGACTTCTTCAAGATATTATTAATGACTAAGTGAACTTGTTCATGAGTACAATCCCTCTAGGTATATGGATCATAACTAAACAATACTGTCTCATCCTGTGTGACTCTTGCCCCTGTCCTATAAAAGAATCCTCCATTTATATCTCTTAACATTACTTGGGTACCAATGTAGCTCATTGATTGCTCATCTGCTATTCTTCACTTTAGTTATATGACTGATTCACATCCTTTATTGATCATATATTTATTTAGTGGCATTATTTATACTGTTTCTTGTTTATAAGTAATCATTGATTAAATGTTGCAATCCATTTATGCCTCCCATGAATTTCTGCATTGTATTTTGGGTGACATGCAGTTTTATTTTTCAAAAGACTATTCATTCTGTTATTTTCAGACATATTGCGTCAGAAGAAAAAAATACTGGTGATATGAAGATGGTGTTTCCTAAGGGTAATCCCTTCAGGGATATGGATCATAACTAATCCATTTCATTTCATCCTATATGACTATGCCCCATCCCATAAATCAACAATAAGTAGGCCTCCATCTAGGTCTTCTTATATTTCAAGAGGAAGTTTGGGGTCATCCATCTGAAGTGTCTATTTAAGATATATGTCTTTTTTGGCCTGGCCCAATCAGTTTCTATCCAGTCGCATAGCATATTTTGAACTATAAGCTTTACACCTTTTTCTGTGTAGATTGTTAGCCTGAATCCTTTGGAGTGGCTATTAATCTCATTTAAAAGCCTCTGCTATGTTCCCAGATGTGATTCAATCAACACAATATCATTCACTAAGAGAATTTGTAATACTTCATCATCTATAAGGAAACTCTTTTTTTAGTGGTAAACATCTTTGGTAAGCATACATCTCTCTGTTTTGTGTTTAACGTGATATCAATAAATCTAAATAAATATATTGGGAAATAAATCTATTTCTAATGTTACTTCTATCAAGAAATCTCATATGATTTTAACATTTTATTTGTATGGGTGACATCCTATTTGGAGGAAAGGTTTCAAGGTTGAGTTTTGCACAGCCAGAGAAAGGCCTTAAAAATAGTTGGCAAAGAAAGTGAAATTTTAAATTCTCTATACCTTTTGGTCAGTTTTATGACTATAAAATTGTGGTGTGCTATAGAATAACATTTGTGAAAGTTGGCCTAATTTCTCATTTTTCTTTCTTCTTCTTCTTCTTCTTCTTCTTCTTCTTCTTCTTCTTCTTCTTCTTCTTCTTCTTCTTCTTCTTCTTCTTCTTCTTCTTCTTCTTCTCCTTCTTCTTCTTCTTTCTTCTTCTTCTTTTCTTCTTTCTTCTTCTTCCTTCTTTTTAAATATTTAAATATTTTAAATACCTGATATTTGTGTGCAGGTCATTCATATAAAGGTGTTGTACAAGTGAGAAAGCAAGTTGATAGTGTCTGATGTCTTCTCAATTATTTTTGTAATGATAGTCTCTGATTTTTTTCTAGACTTTGATTATGTTATCTTTTTTCCCTCTGTCTTAAATATTGATACCTCAGCATCCCTAAAACTGTATTAATTCTAGCACAAACTTCTTTATATATTTAAACTGGTTTACTTTCTCTTCCCATCTTTGTCTTACTTAGTGCCATTTTGATTTTCTCATGTTACATACCAGGTACTCTGATTTTAGAATCCAGGTATGATAATGTCCCCTGTCACTGATGAAAAAAGTAGTTTTGCTATAGAATTGTTGATGGAGAGAGTCAATTTTTTGATATTTCTTCATCTTCCTTTCAGATACTTTTTAAATGGCTTAGAGATGATCTGACTTAATTGGGCCTCATGCCAAGCTTTTTGCAAAGTCAATGCACATATAAACAGATATAAATTTTAGTTGAGAAGGAGAGAGAACCCTTTAGTGGGAAATTGGTGAGCTCTAAAAATACCTTTATGTGAGAAAAGGACTAATTTAAAGACTTAATATAAACATCATATTAGGATGCTTTCCTTCCTACTCCCCCTCCTCTTTGACTACTCTATTGGAGCTTCCCAAATGGGACAATGCCCCACACTGTGTCAGTAGGCTTTGTGGAGGTGGCTTTCAAGGCTCTGTGTGATCCAGAGCAGCAATCTACAGGATCAAATTTAATCCTGAGTATTAATTATCTAACAGTAACAAAGATAGCTCACTGCTTTACTGTACAAAATAGTTTCTTTAAAAAAAAAACTTTTCCCTTTTCTTAGAATCAATTCTGTGTATTGGTTCCAAGTAGAAGAGTGGTAAGGGCTAGGGTTTAAGTGACTTGCCCAGGGTCACACAGCTAGGACATGTCTGAGGTCAGATTTGAACGCAGGATCTCTCATCTCTAAGCCTGGATCTCAATTCACTGAGCCATTTAGCTACTCCCACAAAATACTTTCAGTGTCATCTCTTCTAACCCCTCAAATTCACCAAACATCTATTAAGTATCTACTGTGTCCAGAGCCCTATTCAGTGCACATGAGGTAAGTAGAAGGGTTAGATAAGATAAAAATCAAGTCATAATGTAGCAACTTAAGATCCATTAGCTGGGAATTTGGAGGGGTCATCTGATGTCCCCTCACAATGACCAGTTGTGTCCAGGCTATATGAATTAGGCATGGTTTTATTAGTGGGAAACAGGAATAGATATGTGTGCTGGGGCATTGTGGCAAAGAACACTCTGGAGCCTGTAGGATAAGAGAGAGAGGGGCAATTTATGTTAGCAGACCACAAAAGGAGGAGCAGAAGAGGAGGAGAGGAGGGTAGAGAGTGGACAGATCTTCTAGGTATAGTTGGAACATGGATGCAAGATATTTGTCACAATGACTGACTGCAGCCATGTTGTGTCTTTGGCATTTTCAGCCTGGAGAGAGGGAAACTCAAGAAAAACAGACATGTTTACTTTAGGGGTTCTTTCATGTCTTTTTATATTGAGAGGTCATAGAATTATAGATTGAAGTCTTCTTCCTTCACTATCAAAACACTTATTATTACCCCAGACTGGTGATGGCAAAAAGTTGAAAGGAAAACTCTAGATTGAGAGTCAAGAAATCTGGGCTGTGTTCTTACCTCTGCTTCAACCTTGTGTGATCATAAACAAAACTACTTCCTCTCTCCGGTTCTGGATTTCCTCATTTGTAAATTCACCAAGCATTTATCAAGCACCTATTTTATGCATACACTATGCTAGGCGCTGTGGATGCAATGAAGGAATTCTTGTTTTAAAGGATCTTAGAGTGAGACTGGTTAAAATTTGTTAAAAGTTAAAAAAAATTCCATGACTCCTTCTACCTTAGAAATTTCATGATTCAATTATATTGTATCACAGTGGATGGAGATTATAGAAAGTATTTAGTTAAAAAGTTAAAGTGTTTAAAGCAAAGACTATAAAAATATAAGCAATTGTTAGACTTGATCTGAAAAAACGAATTCATGACAAGGTGCTAACAACTGATAATGGTTTAAGACATAACCTCTTCTCAGGAGCATTTTCATTTCATAAAAAGGGACTCGAAAAGAATTAGTCTTTAATCATAAGATTTCAAACAGTGACATAAATTGGAAAAGGAGATATTTTAAGACGGAGATCCTCCAAGTGTCTAGAAAGACAACAGACTCACAAGACTTCTGTGTTAAAAGGGATCTCGGAAGTCATCTAGTACAACCTGCACCTGCCACGAATATGGGGATAAGACCTTTCTGACAAGTCATCAACCTCCTATGGAAGGAAAGAATGAAAGAAGAAAAGGAGGGAGGGAGGAAGGAAATAAACACTATAAGGCAGGCTCTGTACTGAGCACTTTACAAATATCTCACTTTTTATTCCCATCAACCCTATGGATAGGCATCATTGTATAGTGAGAGGAGAGATCTGAGTTAAAATTCTAGCTCTAACCACTCTTACTATCTGCGTGACCTTGGGCAAGTCATTTAATCTCTATGGGTTTGTTTTCTCCTCTATAAAATAGGGAGTTAGACTAGATAAATTCTGAGGTTCTTTCCAACTCTAAATCAATGAGAGATGCTATGACCTCTAGTGATGGAGAACCCAATCTGTCCCACAGATTGTGCCAAGAAAACAAGCACCTAGATATAAGAAATAGCCCTAAGGGAAACCTTCGTGATTCCTGTGCCCAAACTTTCCATTTTGAATTGAAGTTAGCTTAAGTTGGGGTTTTGTCTCTGAGGAGAACAAGGGTCACTGTATGCAGGCCATTCCAACAGCTAAGGAAGCAGAGGTGAGGGTAGGTTAGCTGTCTCTTTCCTCCTCCTCATTAGACCAGCACTTCCACAGGGAAAATTGCATTTAGCATGTTCCCGCATAGCAATTTATAAGCAGGCAAGAGATATTTTAGTCCACTTTTTAGCCCTCACCACAAAAATAACTTTACCCTTTGAGTTGAAGGGCACAAGCCAAGGGAATTTCAAATCTCCTGTGGCTTCTTTGCTTAGAAGTGCCCCACAGTATGCCTGCAAAGTTGTTTCCTTTGCTTCTGTCTTTTCATAAGATAGTTTCTCCCATCTGTCTTCTACTTTCTGTTCCCACTCAAAGACCCTATCTTAACTGTATTTGTTGTATTGAAATAATTTCCAAACTGCCCTTTTTGATTCTTGTTTTTCCATGATTCAGTGTGTTCTTTATACTGAAGAATCTTCCTAATTCATTATCCTGAGTATAGGAACATAAGATCATAGAAGCACAGGTAGACCTGAGGGGGTTCTTAGATATATTTTACTTAAAAAAAATTAGTGGCCCTTCATTTTCTACTAAATAAAGTATAACCTACTAATATTGGCATTCAAGGCTCTGTTTAGGCCAACCAGTTATCTCCCTTTATCTCCAGTTACAAAGGTTCCAGTTATTTTAGGAACTCAATGTTATTTAAGCTACTTTTGCCAAAATAGACTATCTTTCATTCTTCATTATCATTCTACCCTCTTCTATCTCTGTGCCTTTGTTTACACCATCTTTTATGTCTGAAATGGACTCTCTTCTTATTGGTATGTTAAAGTTTACTCCAACAGCATTTAAGGCTCACACTAGCTTAATTTCTTTCATCATATCATACCTACTTCTACCCCTATATTAAGCCTTTTAGGGAAATTTTTTTCAAGAACTCTGTCCATTACTCTCATTTTGCACTTAACTGTCCCAAGTTTTATTATACTTAATTGTCGACATGTATTTTCCCTGTACTAAATTATAATAAGTTTCTTGAAATCAAGGTCTGTGCCACATATAGCTATTTTTTGAATCTCAAAGGCTTAGCATAGGGCTTTGAACATGGTAGAGGTTTAGTAAGTAATTACTGAGTTGAGTTGAACTTGGTATGTTTCAGTAAACATCAAATAGGATCAAGACCAGAAACTCCCTGAGCTCTGCTTCTCCTATTTAGACCTCAGTTTCCCAAACTCAAGTGTAACAGGGGTAAGTTGGACTAGTTGATATCTAATATTGCTTCTATTTTTAAACCTTAGAATCTATGAAATAAAAGATGTCACTTTCCTGTTTAAAAATATTTATCGTATCTACTTTGCCTCTAACATATAATACAAGACCTTCCATTTGGTATTTAAAGAACTTTATGATCTGACAACAACCCCTTTGCAGGTTGACTTCACATTATTAATTTCCTGGCCCCCAAACCTGAAAAAAAAACCAATGTAACTTGATCCTCTATCCTCACTATTACCTTATATTTAATCTGTCTTTTGTAGCTAAGCTCCCTCAAAAAGATTTACCAAAGATGTCTTTACTTCTTTTCATTCTTTTCGTAACTTCTTTCAATCCAGGTTCCAACCTTATCATTTCATTGTGAATTAAGTATCTTATCTAATACTTGGTGGTATAGGGGATTTTAGATGGTCAAGGAATAATTGTTAGGACCAGTAATCAGAAGTATCTCTGGGTTTGGGAAGGCCAACAGGATAAAGCTTACAGGAATACCAAGTGCTATTAAACAGGGTTTATTTAAGGAAAGGGAAGGAAGGGAAGAGAATTGGGATGATCTAACTAAAGTATATAAACAAACCTCCCCACCAAATCTAATTGTTGTCTTCTGACAGTTGGTATCTACACTATCAATGACATCTCTACCTAAAAGTCCCAGTTCCTACAATAAATACACTTCACTAATCAAATCCTCCCCCTCCCCCTTAGATGGTGAATAGAGGTAGAAAGGTTGGAAGATAAGCAGGAACAGGACTAAAGGGAAAAGGTTCTCACTGACAGATGGCTTTAGTTTTCTCAGGCAGCTCTGTTGGAATATCTATCAGTCAGCAGCAACAGGATACACACAGGAACACAGGAACAAGTAGTTGGATCAGAACAGCCATAGGAGAGGGAGAATAGTCAAGCTCACTAGGTCCATCCAAGAAGTTCAGACTAACTTAACCTACTCCTACAACAGTCTCCCAGAGGAAGCCCTGTCACTTACCTAGAATTCTGAAATCTTCCTACTTCTGCCTTTTCAGAAGCTCTTGCTCCTGCTCCAGCTCTTTCCTTATTTCCTTATAACAACTGACACTGCTCTCTCCAAGTTATCAGTGATCTCTTAGCTGGGAATCCAGTGGCCATTTCTGAATTCTTATTCTCCTTGATCTCTCTGCTGCCTTTGTCAACTATTGATCACTTTTTCCTTGGTACTCTATTCTCTATAGGTTTTTGGGACACCATTCTCTCCTGGTTGTTCTACCTTTCTGACCATTGCCCAGTCTCCTGATCTTCATCCAGATTATGCATATTCACATTAATATAGATGTTACTCAAATTTCTATTCTGGGCCCTCCTTTCTTCTTCCTCTATACTATTTCACTTGGTGAGCACATCAGCTCCTATGGATTTAATTACTGTCTCTTCACTTATCATTCTCAGATCTACCAAGAGGCTCCCACCTCTTTGCTAAACTCCAACCTTATTTTTCCAACTACTTTAGATGTTGAATAGAAATTTTAGGCTCAACAGATCCAAAACCAAAATCATTATCTTTCCGGCTAAACCTTCACCCCCACCTAAGTTCTCTATTATTATAGAAAGCAACACCAAGTTTCCAGTTCTTGAGGCTCACAGCCTAACATTTAACCTCACTTCCTCGCTATCTCTCATATCCTATATTCAATCTGTGGCTAAGACCGATTGAGTTTGTCTTTGCAATATCATTCTGTTAGATCAAAATTAATATTTCCAAGTTCTTATTTTCCATAAAGTTTATTAATAATCACTTGAAATAGAAAAAGCAGATAAGCATAGATTTAAAGTCTCTTTCTTACTCTAAGTCTGACCTCATGTAGTTCATCCTGCAGGATTCTCTGTCTGTCTCACCTGCCTGCTCAGGGAAGTAGAGAGAGTGACCCAGGTGTGGGGTCCACCCACACCCTTTTATTTACGTTCAGGGACACAGCACTGGCATGTAAAAAAATGGGATGAACTGGGTCAGCAATCCAGGATGGGGAGGGGTTGAAATTCCCTCTAACACATTTCAAATACACCTTCCCTCCTCTGACAGTATCACCATGCTAGTATAGGACCCTATCACCTCATGCCTAAACTATTGTAATTCTCTGTTGGTTAATCTGCTTGCCCCAACTCTCTCCCCATTCCTGTCTGTCCTCCTTTAAGCCACCAAAGATATTTTCCTAAAACACAGGTCTGACCATGTCTCCTCCAACTCAGTAAACCTTAATAGCTTCAGGATCAAATAAAAAATCCTCAATTTGGCATTCAAAGTCCTTCATAACCCACCCCTCCTAGCTCTCCACTCTTCTAACATCTTATTCCTCAGCATGTGCTCTTTAATCCAGTGACACTGTATTTCTTGCTTTTTCACAAAGTAAATACTCCATAGCTAGGTAGGCTCTGGGCATTTTCTCTGACTGTCTCTCATGCCTAAAATGTTCTCCCTCATCAACTCCACCCACTGGTTTCCCTAGCTTAAGTCCCAACTAAAATCCCATCTTCTATAGGATCCTTTCCCAACCTTTCTTAATTCTAATTCTTTCTCTCCATTAATTATTTCCCATTCATCCTATATATTGCTGACTTTGTATATATTTGTTTCCATGTTGTGTCTCCCCTATGAGACACAGATGTTTCAAGGGCAATGTGGGAAGCCAATAAGAGAATAGGTAAAAATCTGAGATTCCTCTTTTGACCCCTTTTGTGATCCTTGTGATTTCTTGTTGAAAAGTGTTGTGGCCTTATTGAAGAGCTTTAGATTCCTAGCTGGCCAGCATTTAAAAAGTTAACACTCTCCCCCTTTGGCTAGGAATGCAGCTGCCTGGAATAGCCAAGGCCAAAACCTTTGGCAGGGGCAATTCAATCCTGAGAAAAATATTCCCCAACTTGACTTTCTGATAAGAACCCAGTCAAAATTCAGCCTTGGCCTTGGTCTGTTCTGAAGCCAATGAGACCTTTTGTGTTTTGATATGACATAATTTATAACTTCTGCACATCTGCAAAGTTTGGGGGGGGGGTTCTTTTGTGTGAAATGAGTCTTGAAATATATATAATAAAAAAACTCCATGCTCCTGGAGACAGAGATAGAAGCATGAGCTAAAAGATGTTTGGTGTCCCTTATTTCCTTATCAACTAAACTGTCCTTATCAGATTATCAGAGATGATATAGAGATCTCTAGAGGGCAAGGACTGATTTTTTGCCTCTTTTCATGTCCCCAGAACTTAACCCAGTGCCTGGCATACAATAATAGTTGTTGAATAAATGTTTACTGATAGATTTGTTCCCTTACACAATATTCTATGTATGTGCTTTTGGAGAGATCAGATCCTATTATTAGAATACTCTTGATCCTAAACCCTGATGTTGCCTCCTACATGAGGCCTTTCTTGACCCTTCTGTTGTTAATGCTCTCCCCAATTCCCAAAATTATTTTGTGTTACATATATATATATATGTGTGTGTGTGTGTGTGTGTGTGTGTGTGCATGTACACACATATATATTCCATTTACTTATAAATATGTGCTCCTCAAAAGAAAGTAAACTCTTTGAAGACATATATTTTCACTTTTTGTCTTTATATCTCCTGAGCCTTATTTACTGCCTGACACAGTAATTGTTCAGTAAATGTTTGTTAGACTAAATCAAATGGATTGATAGTCATTTTAACTTAATGACTAGATTTCAGAATTTCTGAGGAGGACTATTTGGTGAATTTTATGCCTTCAGGTAGGAAAAATCAAATTATATTGCAAAAAATTTTCTGAGCTCCAACTATATATGGGCAGACCTTTTTTAGATGTAAGGGAAAGAAAGATTTTGGTATAGTAAGAAGACACCTGGATATTAGTCAGAAGATCTAAGTTCTAGTATTCATTCTGTTGACAACTAGCTTTGTTATTTTGGTCAAATCTATTTAACTCTTTGGGATTCATCTTCTTCATCTGTACAACTGAGGTAGTTAAATTAGATGCAAACAATCAGGTTTGACTCATAGTCAATGACTAAATAATTCCTGATGTAGCTTGTACTCTAGTTGGAATAACATGTGAGGCAGTATGGTGAACTGCCAAAAGCAGCTGGAAGAGATTCAAGTTCAGACTTTGCTTCCTGTACTTGTTGGTCCTTTGTTTCAAAGAGGACCAATGACATTACAGGGTGATGTCTTGACTTGGGCACGAATTGGATTTAAGTGAAGCAGAGTTTCATAAAGTCATCAGCCTCACTCTCTCTTCAGGATTCATGGAAGCTACAATGCTACAAACTTACCAAAAATCATTTGAAAATTTAATTCTTTTAAATAAGTAAGGTATAATGCATCTTACTAAGATTCAATATAATCACTATATTGTGCTATGTATTCTAGTATATTTTCACACTTTAAAAACTTTAATCAGCTGCTGCTCAGTAATCAAAAGGACTGTATTTCTACTCTTTTTTTTTTTAAACCCTTACCTTCCATCTTGGAGTCAATACTGTGTATTGGCTCCAAGGCAGAAGAGTGATAAGGGTAGGCAATGGGGGTTAAGTGACTTGCCCAGGGTCACACAGCTGGGAAGTGTCTGAGGCCAGCTTTGAACCTAGGACCTCCCATCTCTAGGCCTGGCTCTCAATCCACTGAGCTACCCAGCTGCCCCCTGTATTTCTACTCTTAATCCTAAATTTATCCAAATGTTTTCCTTTTTACATGGTCCTGACAATCTTGATATAACCCCATAAAAGAAGAATGTAGTGGAGATGGATTCAGTTATTGAAGTGATCATTCAAGATACCCTTTTCTACTGATCTTTCAGTCTGAGAAAGTATGTGGAATTGTTCACACACAACACATAATAACAGTGTTTAATCGGCACATAATTTGTTTTTTAAAATTCAAAAAATTAAATAAGTGTAAGAGAAATATAAAAATAAAGTTTCAAGTAATTTTTTTGGTGAATTACCATTTATATTTCTGAAGTTATAAAAGCTTAAAAGTACATGAAGAATTTTTGGACACTTTATGTAAAGTACTTTGCAGACTTTAAATAGTTGTACAAATTTCAGCTGTTATTTGTCGGGTGATGAATGACTGGATGTGAGGACCAGATATGGGGGTGGAACCCACCATTACAGCCACAGTGAGAGAGTCAGCTTGCAAGGATGCCAGTTCTGAGTAATAGAGAGAGATCGAGATAGAATGAGAGAAAGGAAAAGCAGGAACCTAAGTGGCTGAAGCATGAGAGAGAGAGATCGAGTGGGAGACCCACAGCACTAAGATCGAAAGCTATGGTTACTCCATGGTTATTAGTATATAAAAAGTAAACCTTGATGCAAATAGATGATAGAAACCACTGAATTGTAGAAATAGTGAGTGCTATGGGATTTTAGAGAATCATAGGATTCAGACCTGGAAAGGACTTGTTTTGGATAATGCTATATTTGTGGAATGTATTTGGAAATTTGTTAAATATGCCTTCAATTTTAGGTTTTAGGAAAGTAGCTTATGGGAATAAAGGATTTGAATCGGTGCAACAAAAGAGCACTGATTGGAGTAGGATTCAAGGATAAGCACTTATTAAACACCTACTATATGCCTGGCACTGTGTTAAGTTTTTTGTATCATATATATGAACTAATGGCCCTTACTTCAACACTGCTGCTCACAGCCTGTGGTACTTTGGGTAAGTCATTTAACTACTCTGGACTTCAGTTTCCTCATTTGCCATGCAAGAGATTTGAATGTGATAATATCTAAAGTTCCTTCCAAAATAAAAGCCTATGATCCTTTTGTAAAGAATATGTGGTCATTAGCCACTTGCATATATATGAGTAAGAGGATGCATGCTATATTTATATTTGGATACACTTGATATTTCATTGGTTTGGAGAGCTCTGAATTGCTGGAATTCCCCCCGTCAATGTAGATTGGCCCATATTCAGCAGCATATAATCTTAGAGAGTTGCTTTGGTATTGAGAAGCTAAGTGATTTGGTTAGAGTCACTTAGCCAGTATGTGTCAGAGGTGAATCTTGAACCCCTGTTTTCCTAGTGCTAACGCCAAACTCTCCATTCCCCATGTTATCATACTCCTAATACTTAATAAGTATGTCCATAGCTGTCCATAGATTGACAAATGACCGAACTTGGATTCTTCCATATAAATAGGCAAGCTACTGAATTAGTAAGTTCATCAATTAGTATGATATAAAATGAAACAATTTACTTTAATTGAAGTCTCCTTAGTTATTAACATCTACCAGAAATATAATCTCAAGTGTTCTACCCAAATAAGTGTAGATTTCACACATGCGTACACATATCTTATTTCATAGCAGGGACTTACCTACTCTCTATCAATATGTGTGCAGATGATGGTTCTCAGGAAGACAGAGATTCTGGTTGACACAAATAAATTATGATTCCTTTAGAATAAGAGAACAAATTTGATAGTTATGAATGAATGCTTAAAGCACTCGTTGAGAACTTACTACACGCAAAGCCATAATCTAAGGGCTGGGGGAGAAAATAGTAAAGTTAGACAGGGGTTCACCTTCTAATGGGAGAGACCTAATATAAGAAGTTTGAGCTACATTTCACATGGAAAGGTTTCATGGTTCTTAGGGAGGTGAGGTAAACAGATGACACTTTAAAGAAATGTCCTTTCCACTGATAAAATCATATCAATTTTCTGGTGTCAAACCATTTGACAGTGACAAGGATTTTGATGACAAGAACTTTCTTTTCTATGTCTTCAATAGATATGGCAGCACCTGTAGCTATCATTGCCAGGCTACATCTCCACAGGATTCGCTCCTTAGGATGATAGCTGTGGGACTTGGAATAGAATGACTTCTGTTCCTAAAAGCTTTCAGGTCCAGGATTCTGACTTGTTTTCTTTAGAGTCTGAGGGGAGCTTGTGATCAAGATGATGGTGGTAGCTTGACCTGTATGGTACACAATGCCTCCTATTTCTCCCTCAGGGTGTCCTGCTGCTTCATTTAGTCTGCCTTTCTTGCCCTATGGGTAGGCATTGGTTGACTATTGTTGTGGATGACTGACTCATTCTTGACAGGAACTGCATCCCCAAATGATGGCTGTGAGGACTGGTCTGGAAGTTAGGAAGACTAGTAGTGTGGGGCAGGGTACAGTGTTGCCACTGTTAGGACTTTTGTGCTCATTTGTCTTTCAGTAGTAATTAATCAGTGGCTATTACTTCTGGTAATGAACAAAATATGTCCCTTCTCCACAATGATTTCTCCCATTAATGATGGCTGCAGGGGCTGAGCTGGAATTAGCATTGATGATATGAGCGATGTGGCTACTCCCATGGTTCTTGGGTTCAGAGTTCTTGATTGTCTTCATCAGAAAAGATGGTGGCCAAGGTGGTAGTGATTCAGTTTTCTTGGCACATGCTGCCTCTACCTCATTCTCAGCATTATCAGCTCCACATCCAAGGCAAATGAGGCAAGAGAGAGGTGGTGGTAAAGCAAGGCTTTATTGTAGGAAAGGAAAGGGGAGGAGGGGTATAGAGGTGGCAAGGGGAGAAGTAGCAAGGAGGCCCAATGCCAGAAAAAGTGGCAATGGAATCCTGGGAGGAGAGGAGGAAGGGAGGCAGGAGCAAGGTGAGAGCCTTAGATAGAGAAGGGGGCTGTCTCTTATAGGGTGGTTATCTGGGATGAGGTAACCTGTGTTGCCTCTATTGGTCAAAGCTGGGGTGCTAGGTTCAGTTCATTGGACAGCCCTAAGAGGGCTGGGATTCTCAGTCTCTGGGGGTGGGAAGTTCTCAGTCCTGATGGTCAGAGATGAGGGAGATCATTTGTTTAGGCCTGACAACAAAGTCCTAATGTTCTGCCAGATTTTATTGGGACTTTGTCTAATGGTTTGGACAGGTGCTGGGATGGGGGTGGGGCTATGGGTCTCAGCAGAGATTGGGGAAAAGGGGGGGGCTTTTGGTCCCATGGTCTATCATTCCTATCTTTTGATTTATATAAAGAGAAAAAATAGTGTTACGAGATGGTGAGAGGGACGATTTGGAGAGGAGCCATGAGTCCAAGGAGGGGGATTGTGGATGAAGTTTTTGCCTATCATCAAAATTGCTTCCTGCTGAAAGGGGAAAACATGTCATTGGTTCTCTCATGGTCCCATCTGCATCCTTCTGTCTGGACTGGTGTTGGTGATTGCTGGAAAAGATCTCAATAGGAGATTATAGAGGGAGAGGGGGAACTGAAAGGTGTTGGGGGTCAAGGAGAGGTAAAGTGGGAGAGAGGGCAGGTTCAGGACATAAGAGATCAGAAAAAAGGAAAAGAGTGAATACAGGGTAGAGTACAGATATGGTTATGCACATTCAAATTTCAGGGGTTTCAATTTACTTGATTGTATGAGATATCCTGTTTTTTGCTTTCTATAAAAAAAGAAAAATTTACTCTAAGAGGATAAAGCAGGGAACACTTTTTAACACTGACTTTTTAGGTAAGAATCATTCATGCAGTATCAATTGCACTTTGCAGCCAGACTCAGGAAGTTGGGGTTCACATCAGTTAGAAGGAGATCCCATGTCAGTTATGCTGGCACTGTTGCCTTAAAACCTTTTGAATCTTTCATCCGAGTACCTTCTGGCTTTTGTCTTGACTGATGGATTATCAACAAACTGTCTCCTAACTCATCCTGGTATAAAGACCAATTGTTAGAGATCACTGCTGCGCAGCTAAAGGAATATGTGCAGGAAAAGGGTTAACTTTTGCAAAGAGTTAGGCTTGACTATGACAAATCTCAGTTCTAAATTGCTTCTTTCACACTCTAGTGGTCACAGAACTTGCAAACTGCTACTACAGCCTACAATCTAAATTCTGATGTTATATTCAGAGAACAGTTAAGAATTAAGAAAGGTTTCTTTCAGAAAAGAGAGTTTCTGCCGGAGTAGAGAGAGAGAGAGGGCTCAGAGGAAACTGAGGAAGGCAGTTGAAATAGGGACAGAGCAAGTGTCTCGAGATGGAGATGTGTTGTGGGAGGAGGTAGAGGAGGATGGGGAGAGACAAATGGGGAGAAAGGAGAAGGGTGAGTCATTCTCTTAGGGGTATGAGGATCAGACTCACTTGCATACTATTGTTGATGAATGCTGGAGGCTGGAGACCCAGTAGGAAGAGAGAGGGAAGGAGAAAAAGATAGAGAGATTTCCATGTTCTGGACTAGGTTACCTGGGAGTGGGAGAGAAGTGGCAAAATTTCAGGAAGACTGACAGGTATGAGGGAGAGGATATCAAGTAAAAGTGAGAGAGGAGAAAGATGAGATTACTGTGGGGATGGGGGTGGGGGTAGGGTGGATGAGTCAAAAAATCTTACCCGTTGCCATTGTGTCTCAAAGCATCCTTCCTTTGATACAAAAGGGGTCGGCCCTAGAGGTGTAGTGATTCCTCTTCTTTCAGTCATCCCTAATTAAGGGGGAATCAAGAAGAGAGGGTTGATTCGGAGGCATGGGTAATTCAGACTAAATGTTTAGATTTATGAGGGCAAAAGTCCATGGGCTCTGCTGGAGAGAAACTGAGTCACTGAGTGGGAGAAGGGGGCAGAAATCAGACTCACTTGTGAGAAGAAAAGAGGAGGACAGGGATCAAGAGTCGAGAGAGAGAGAGAGAGAGAGAGAGAGAGAGAGAGAGAGAGAGAAATAAAGTAAGTGATTCAACCTACCTGAGGGCTAGGGTTTGGGACTTCTTTGGAAAGGCAGAAAAGGCAGAAAGGCAGAGTCAGAGTGCCTAAGGGTCAAATAGGGTCTGAGGAACCCAGGGCAGCCCAGCCAGGTTGACCTTCATATCTCACCTTTCCAGGCCGATGCATCATTTGTCAGTCCCACTGACAGGGGTTCAACCAGAGGCAAATGAGGCAAAAGAGAGGTGGTGGTATAGCAAGACTTTATTGTGGGAAAGGAAAGGTGGGATGGGATGTAGAGGTGGCAAGGGAAGAATTATCAGGGAAGCCCAAAACCAGAAAAGGTGGCTATGGGTTCTCCAGCTAGGGATGGGGGTGAGGGAGGAAGGGAGGCAGAAGTGAAGGGGGAGCCCATACCCCATGGATGGCTAGGGTTCTCCAGCTGGATAGAAAAGGGGGCAATCTCTTTTAGAATGGTTATTTGGGATGAGGTAACCTGTGTTGCCTCTATTGGTCAAAGTTCAGTGGATGGCCCTGAGGGGATCGGGATTCTCAGCCTCTTGGAGTAGGACATTCTCAGTCCTGATGGTCAGTGATGAGGGAGGTCATTTGTCTAGGTCTGACAGCAAAGTTCTGGTGCTTTGTCAGCTTTTACTGGGGCTTTGTCTCATGGTTTGGACAGGTGCTGGGGTGGGGATGGGGCTATTGGTCTCAGCTGGGATTGGGGAAAAGGGGGGCGTTGGTCCCCTGGTCTATGAAGCATATCCTACTGCTTCATCTAGGCTGACTTGCCTGATCTATGAACTTTTTGAAGACACATTAGTCCAACTTTTGTCTCTAATAATAATGGTAATATTTTGTATTTGCATGAGGCAGTGTTTTCAAAGCACTTTCACATCCTTTACTTCTTTTGAACATCCCAATAACACAATGAGGATGACTAGTAAGGCAAGTTTTATAATTCCTAGTTTTACAGATAGTGGAAAAATGAGATTAATATTAGGTAATTTGTCCAAGTTCACATAGTAAGTATATATGATGACTTTGATGTCTTTATCTCTCCTTGGTTCTTTTGTCTTCTGTCTCCCTGTTGTCTTATCTCTTCCCACTGGTTCTTTACTTACAATAGGAAGCATGTGCTACTCCTATCCTCCTTCTGCCTATAAATATATTTAGGTATACCCTATTCCTAAAAAAAAAAAAAGATTCTTATTAAATCTTACCATACATCCTCCAACCTATCATCCTAAAGCTCTTTTTTTTAAACAGCTAATCTCCTAGAAGGATTAATCTGCACATGCCTTAAATTCTGTACTAACCATTCAGTTCTCAGGTTTTTGCATCTGGCTTCTACCACTCTGCTGAAATCTCTCTCTAAAGTTACCAGTGATCTTTTAACTGCTGAAGTCATTAGCCATCATTTAGCTTTGATCTTTTTGCAGTTTTTGACAACCCTTTTTCTTTATACTGTTTTCTCTCTTGGCTGTCTTGGCATTACTTTCTCCTAAATCTCTGACTTTTGACCAATTAAGAGGAAGCATTTATTAAACACTAAGGTTCTTTGGGTACAAATGTGAATAGTGAAACAATCCCTTCCCTCAAGGAGTTTATTTTGTCAGATGAAAAGCACACACTTATGAAGTATACACAAAATAAATATAAAATAGAATCAAGGTTATTAAATGCAAGATATATAGAGAATGGAGAACATTAGAATTTGATGGGGAGAGAAATGAAGAGATTTAATGTAGAGGTGGTGTTTGAGGAAGCTATCTGATTCTTCTAAATATCCTCTTTTTGTAACATCTGCCAACTCTGGCTTCTTCTGAGTTCATGCTCCCCATCTCTCTGTCTCTCTATCTCTGTTTCTGTCTCTGTCTCTGTCTCTGTCTCTGTCTCTGTAGCTGTCTGACTGTCTCTCTCTCTCTCCTTAAATTATTATGAAGTTAGGGCTGCCGACCCTCAAATCTCTCTATATAATAATCTTTTACCTGAACTCAAGTCCCTCAATATCTAAGCTGGTTATCTTGCCATGGATATCTCATGGATATCATAGATTCAATTTGTTAAAATGAAACTCATTGTCTTTTCCCTATACCAGAATTTCCTCCTTTTGTTGAAAGCATCATCATTTTTCCATTCAGGTTCATAAACCGAGAGTCATCCTTGCCTCCTTCCTTTGCATCTGTATCCAATTAGTTGCTGAGAATGATTAGTTCTACTGCACCACTTATGCCTATTTCTTTCTTTCTATTCCCAGCATCACCATCAGAGTTCAGACCTTCACCTTTCCCCTGATTTCCTGTTTGTCTTGTGGCTTCTAGTCTTATCTCTCTCCAATTCCTCTTAGGTGGAATTATTTTTCCTTCTCTTTTTTTTCCATTCCATACTGCTCCTTTCTATTCTCTTTCCTAACATTTCCTCTCCTCCTCCAGCCTTGCCTTGCCTTCGTTCATGTAGCTATCAAGATAATGTGAAGGAATTGGTCTGAAAATGGCAGTTTCTTAATCTAAAACTTTCAGTGATTTCTCTCTGTGCTTACAGATAAAATACAAACTTCTTAGTCTAGAACACAAGACCCTCCATAATCTCCTTTCAATCTTTTCAGATTCATTTTGTGTTGACCATCAATGACACTATAATCTAACCAAGCTGACCTAAGCTGTTTTTCCTGAACTGAATATACATCTTCTATCTCTGCATATTCATATAATCTACCATTGGTACCTGGTATTCCTTCCTTCTTCATCTTCATCTTAAATAATCCTCATCTTCTTTCAAGGCTTAGTTCAGATATCCCGGTAGCTGTAAAGCCTTCCCTAATGAAGACAGTTACCTCTACTCTCTGCCACCTCAGTTTTTCTTGTATGATACACAGGATCATGAGATAATAGCCTTGAAGTTAGAAGGGACCTTAGAAGTCATATAATTCATATCTTTAATTTTACAGATGGGAAAGCTGAGGCCCAGAGAGAGTAAGTGACTTGTTCAGGTGAGACAATAAGTGGAAGAACCAGAATTTGAACCCAATTCTTTTGACTCCAAAATTAAATATTGTTGTTCAGGAAAAAAAATATGTACATGATGTATTGCTGCAGTAGAATGTAAGCCTTCTAATGGCAGGAACTATTTAATTTTTGTCATTGGCTCAATCCCCAGTGGCGAGCATAGTACCTTCTACATAGGAGATGCTGTTAAAGTTCATTGAATTGAAGTAGAAATATTTCACCTGAACGAAGATATTACTCAAGTTAAGATTTTGCTCCACCTAGTATCTATTCGTTGTGTACATTTTGAGATGAAGAAAGTTAAGAAAAAAGCTCAGGTGATTGGAAACAGTTTCTACATTGGATGTGATGTCTGTCACATCTAATCTTCTGGTGCCTGTTTCTGATCAGACACATGACAGCAGGTGGAAATGTGCCTTTTGATCCTGAAAAGGCAGCAGACCTGCATGTCTACAGCTTCATCTGACAAATTTGGCAGAAGAGACTAGGTCTGGGTCCAGAAGCATCTGCTGCTGAGTTGGGTGAGCTCGAATAAATGCTCCACACTGGGGTTGTGTTATTGCCATTTTGCCACCTAGTGAGAACCACACATGGTCTGGTGACTTAGAGCCCAAGGTATTTATCTGTACTGGGCAGGTGGGGTAGGCTATTCACAGTCTTAATGACTTTGGTCTTTCTTATCTGGATTAGGGACAGAAAAAAAGGGATTTAGACTTTTTGATCATCATTCCTTTTCCCAGAGAGCAATTAGAAGTCTCTTCATTTGTAAAGGCTGTGCTGAGTAGGCATTTGGAAAAATTATGAAGTAATACAAATTTGTCCTTAGCATCCCCTACCTTCCTTTTCTGACTCTTTTCTTGTCTCAATCCTCCCTAGCTCTTCCCTCCTTTATTCTCCCCACATCTGGTTCAAATCCACTGCCTACAATATCTTTTTTCTCTCTCCTTTTAAAACTCTTTTAGGAAAGAAGAATCAGATAAACTAATACAGAAAAATGCATAAACATTTGATAGCCATCACTATATATCTGTTTTCATGAGAATTTGCATTTTATTTGGAGGCAAAAATCTCAATGCCAAAAGGATTCATCTCAAATGGTTGGATTTCAGTGAGACCTGATTGGCTCAGATAGTATTTCTTTGATTTTTAGAGTAGTAATACTAGTATTCTGAGTCCTGTGCAATTATCACAGTTTGATAGGTTCAGAGATGGAAAGGAAGTTGAAAGTCATCTAGTCATAGGATCAGAGTTAGAAGGAACTATAGAGGAAATCTAGTGCAATCCTCTCATTTTACAGATGAGGAAATTGAGGCACAGGAAGATTAAGTGACTTAATTTCCTCATCTGTAAAAATGAGAGGATTAATACAGTTAACTAAGTGTCTGATGCAGGATTTAAATCTAGGTCTGTCTTCCTGAGTCCAGGATATATATATATATTTTATGTTGACTCACGTTCATTCAAGCATTAAGTGGCATAACCGGTATTTGAACTTGGGTCCTCTGACTCCAAATCATTGCTCTCTCTGTTGCCTTGCATAAGATACTTTTAATAGATCCATAGTTTCATTGATGTGGCTACTTGCTACTCCTCTGGTGCAGATCACAACCAATATTATGAGTTTCATGCCCTTGTTCTTCTATAAACCCATAAAATTTACTTACTTATTGCTTAAATGTGATTGACCTAAATAACCCCTGAAGGTAAAATCTCTTACAAATCACAATGGTGATCCCTGGAGTGGTGTTCAATGCTTTATGAAGCAATTGAGCCTATCTTAGGAGTTGGAAGTGACCTTTGCCTCAGGTAACAAAGGCACTGGAACACTCTGATTGAGCCTCCACTCACTAGAATGAACCTTGAATTTAAATTATTGAAGTCTTCTTTGAAAATGCCAGAATTCTCTAGGTGTCTCTCCTCACTCTAGTTTAAGCTAACATCTGCTTTAGCACTTTAGCTCAGATTATTTTCTAGTTTCTTAGCAGAGAACAGGGTCTTCATTTTTCTAGTAAAATATAAGCCCTAGTGAGCAAGGACAGTTTTGTTTGTGTATTCCCAGTTCTTGGTATAAAACTTTATCAGATTCTTGCATCTATATAATAAATGCTATTGAATTGAATCAAAAGAAATTAGACAAAGTTTGGGTGCTTTTTAATTGGAGAAAGAGAAGAATAAAGAAATATTCAAAGTCTAAGGAGGGGCAGCTAGGTGGTGCAGTAGGTAGAATGGAGAGTCTGGAGTAAAAAAAAAATTCATCTTTGTGTATTCAAATTTGACCTCAGATACTTACTAGCTGAGTTACCCTGGGTAAATCACTTAACCCTATCTGCCTCAGTTTTCTCATCTGTAAAATACATGGGAGAAAGAAATGATACACCACTCCAGTATCTTTGCAAAGAGAACCCCAAATGGTATCACAAAGAGTGAGTCAGATAAGAGTGAAACAACTGTATAACAAGGAGCTGTCTTTCCCTTTTGGAAGTCATGGCTTGAAGTGCCTGGGCAGTTAGAAGATTAGGAGAAAACAAGATGAATACTAAGATCTTAGTAGGGGTAATGCCCAAAAGGGGTTGGGGAAAGTATGGAAAAAATAATTCAAAGAATTGAAGAGAAACCATTTTTTGCCATTTTTTTAAAAGCTGAGTCTGCCTACAGTCTGGATCAATAATTTCTAGGTAATCCTACTGTTGTTTTTATTTCCATCCTTCTTTTGAGTTCAATATTCAGTTGAAATCTCCCTTCTCTTTCTTGTCAACTTGTTTTGTTCATTAATTGTTGGTTTATTTTTAAATTTCTTTTTCCAAAAAGGATTGTCTTTTATTCTCTTAATTATTTCTTTTTTCCCCTTTCTATCTTAGATTCTTATTCTTTGATTCATAGTCCTTATACTTTTGTTTTGTTTCTTTGTTTGGAATATGACTTTTAATGAACCACAAGAATGGAAATAAAAATCTATACAAAACCAAATATTTGTTACTATAGCTTATACACCACAATTAACATCCAAACAGATTTTTTTAAAGCAGCCAATGCAATCAAAACAGTACTTCAGAGTAATCAATAACTTCATTCAATTCACAGTAACACTTAAATATAGTTAAAAATCAGTGCAGAAATTTGATTTACTGGAAGGCTGCGTCAGCTTTTTACTTAATCAAGAGAGAATTACAAAAAGGCAAAATTGTGGTGGTTTTTTTCTAAACAGAGATGAGCAGTTGCTAGAGTATTTAGGATCCTGTGATAAAATGCAATCTATACATTCTTTAATAAGTCTTCTGTTGTCCTTCTTTCCAATAAGAAATTTATGAATGTGTAGAATCATATTACTACCAGCAATTCTTCATCTCCATGAATGGCAAACTGCAAATGTTGAGCAGTAATGCACATAATCTTTAAGTCTTTTGATGCATTCTCATCCAATTAAGGACTTCTGCAGTTAGATATGAGGGGGTGAAGGGATGGAGGTAGGAGGATTGGAGGAATGGGAGAAAGGAGAGAGGAAGGTAGCTGGTCCCCAGCCCTGCAGGGGGAAATTTACCAGAGCCCTTCAGGGCTCAAATTAAAGATCCGAGAGCAACTTTAGGGTTTAGAATAGCTAGGTTTTATTTTAATTAGAAAAGAGAAGGTCTAGGGAAAAGTAGGAGGTAGATAGAAAGGGAAAAAGGTGCCAAGGGAGAGAGCTCAGGGTCCCAGAGCCTCCCAGCTCCAGAGCAGACCCTCCAGGGTAGAGAGAGCTCAGGAGCCAAACTTTCTCTTTTATACTTTCTCTGACACCTCCCACAAAAGAAGTGGGAGGTGTCAGGGGAAGTTGTAGCAGAGAGTCCTGGAAGATGTAGTCTTCCAGGGCTTACAATAATTCCAAATGACACACCAGGATTTCAGATGTTTATCAATATGACTAACAAGGAACTATAGCCAGTATTATTGCAGTGGGGAACTGCTATTGTCTTCATTTTCTGAAGTCCTTTCCAGTCTTACTGACATCCTGGGATGGATACACATCCTTACAGGGTAAAGTGGGAACCAGAGTATATGATATTTATAGGGAAGCCTGGGCCTCTCCTCTTTCTCAGAGCCTCCTAGCAACAGAATGGAGTATTTTCTCAGCCAAGAACTTCTTTTGTCTATATACCTCATGGAATTAAATCTTCTAATGGATACATTTAGGGTTCTTTCAGTTTGTAAGCTGGTAGGTCTTGCTCCCTTGACCTCTTTTTCTGTTTTAACTCACTCTTAGAAATACCAGTTCTTGGGGAGGCATCTGGGTGGCTCAGTAGATTGAGAACTGGGCCTAGAGACAGGAGGTCCTAGGATCAAATTTGACCCCAGATACTTCCTAGCTATGTGGCCCTGGGCAAGTCACTTAACCCCCATTGCCCACCCTTACCACTCTTCCACCAAGGAGCCAATAAACAGAAGTTAAGCAGTTAAAAAAAGTTAACAATGATCTCTTAAATTCAAGGTTCATTCTAGTGAGTGGAGGCTCAATCAGAGTGTTCCAGTGTCTTTGTTACCTGAGCCAAAGGTCACTTCCAACTCCTAAAATAGTATTAACTAAGATAATAAAAGTACCAGCTTCTAGTCTTATTTATTAATTTAATAGTTCTTTTACTTTCAATTTTATTGATTTCTCTTTTAATTTTTATAATCTCCAATTTGGTGTTTAGCTGGGGATTTTTAATTTTTCCCTTTCTAGTTTTTTAATTTGCATGCCCAGTTCATTGATCTTTGCCTTCTCTAATTTGTTAATACATGCATTCAAGGAAATAAATTTCCCCCTGAGTACTGCCTTAGCTGCATCCCACAGAATTTGGTAGGATGTTTCATTATTGTCATTCTCTTCAATGAAATTATTGATTGTTTCTATGATTTCTTCTTTACCTAACTGGTTTTGGAGAATCATATTATTTAATTTCCAATTAGTTTTTGATTTGCCTGTCCATGTGCTCTTACTAATTATTTTTTATTGCATTATGATCTGAAAAGGTTACATTTATTATTTCTGCTCTTTTGCATTTGTTTGTAATTTTTCTATGCCCTATTACATGGTCAATCTTTGTGAATGTACCATGTGCAGCTGAAAAGAAGGTGTATTCCTCTTTGTCCATATTTATTTTTCTCCACATATCTATTAAATCTAATTTTTCTAGGATATCATTTACTTCTCTCATCTCTTTCTTATTTATTTTTTGGTTTGATTTATCTAAATCTGAAAGAGGAAAATTTAGATCTCCCACTAGTATGGTTTTACTATCTATTTCCTTCTTGAGCTCTGCCAGTTTCTCCTTTAGGAATTTGGATGCTATACCAGTTGTTGCATATACGTTGAGCACTGTTATTTCCTCATTGCCTATACTGCCTTTTATCAGGATGTAATTACCTTCCCTATCTCTTTTGACCAAATCTATTTTTCCTTTGGTTCTGTGAGAGATCATGATCTCCATTCCTGCCTTCTTTTTCTCATTTGAAGCCCAAAATATTTTGCTCCAGCCCTTCACCTTAAACCTGTGTATGTCCACCCGCCTCATATGTGTTACTTGCAGACAACATATGGTAGGCTTTTGGTTTCTAATCCACTCTGCTATTTGCTTCTGTTTTATGGGCGAGTTCATCCCATTCACATTCAGAGTTATAATTATCAGTTGTGTATTCCCTAACATTTTGGTATCCTCTCCTAGTTCTACTCCTCCTTCTTACACTATTTCCTTTTAAACCAGTGTTTTGTTTTAGACCAGTCCCCCTTGTCCCCTCCCTTGATTTACTTCCCTTTCTACCCCCTCCTTTATTATTCCCCTCTTTTTAGTTTTTAAGGCCTAATGAATTCCCTCCCTCCTCTCCTCCCCTCCCGTTTTTGACCTCCCCACTCCCCTGATCCCTTTGGTTGATCCATTCTGACTTTCTCAGTAAGGTTAGATAGAATTCTATATCACAATGGATATAGCTACTCTTCCCTCTCAGGGTTAATTCCAGTGAGAGTAAGGTTTAAATATTATCTCTTAATGCTCTTTTCCTCTCCTTATAATATTGTTCATCCCCTCCCCTTCCCATGCCCTCTTTGTGAGGTATAGAATATCCTATTTTTCTTATTCATTCAAGTTTCTTTTGATGCCATATTCACCCTCCCTCTTTTCCCCCACCCTGTCTCATCTTAGATTATTTAGTGCTCCAACCACTCCCTATGAATAATTCTTCTAATTACTATAATAGTGAATATAGTTTTTGAAAATTACACATAACATTTCTCCAAATAATTTGATCTTATTAAGGCCCTTATAGGGGTAAATTTAAGAATAAGAATTTTCTTTCTTTCCCCTCTGTATCTTATTTACCTTTTCATGTTTTTCTTGGTTTTTGCAGTTGGATATCGAACTTTCCATTTAGTCCTGGTCTTTTCTGTGCAAATACTTGGAATTCTTCTATCTTGTTGAATGCCTAAACTTTCCCCTGGAAGTATATAGTTAGTTTTGATGGATAGGTGATCCTTGGTTGTAGACCCAGTTATCTTGCTTTTCTGAATATCATATTCCAAGCTTCGCGGTCTTTTAGTGTAGAGGCTACCAGGTGCTGTGTGATCCTGATGGGTGCTCCTTGATATCTGAATTGTCTCTTTCTGGTTTTCTTGTAAAATTTTTTCCTTTTACTGTGGGTTGTCTTTTCAGGGTCTAGTGTAGAGGGTGATCTGTGGATCCTTTCAATGTCTATATTGCCCTTTTGTAGAATTTCAGGGCAGTTTTGCTGAATAATTTCTTTTAGTATGGAATCCAATTTTCTATTAATTTCTGGTTTTTCAGGAAGACCAAAGATTCTCAAATTGTCTCTTCTAGACCTGTTTTCTTGATCTATCAATTTCTCAGTGAGGTATTTCATGTTTCCTTCTATTTTATCAGTATTTTGACTTTCCTTTATTTGTTCTTGCTGTCTTGAGAGATCATTGGCTACTAATTGCCCAATTCCAGCCTTTAGAGACTGGTTTTCCTTTTCAGTCTGGTCTATCTGGTTCTTCAAGGTTTCTAGCTGGTCATTTCTGGTCTTCACTTTGCTTATAAATTCATTTTACTTCTGAGCCTCACTTTCCAATTGCAAAATTCTGCCTTTTAAACTGTTATTTTCTTGCCAGATCTCTTCCATCTTTCTCATAATCTCAGATTCGAACTCTTCAAGATCTTGTGACCCATTTTCATTTTTTTGGGAAGGTTTGGATGTCTTTAATTGTTTGTCCTCCTGTTTTCTGTTTTTTTTTTTTTCTGTGCAGAAGTTATCAAGTGTTTGAGTTTTTTTCTTGGTCTTCTTGTTTATTTCTTGATTGACCTTGTTTGGTATCATTATGTTTTATCTGCCAGAAGGCTGAGTAAGGCAATCTGATTCTCTTTGTATGGAGTTAGGGAGCAATTTTTGCCTGAGGCTACTTTGTGAGTCTCTTGGCTTCTCTGGGGACCCTCCTGGGGTCTCTGGTCTAGCTGTTTTCTGGGTCAAGCCCCTGTGTTCCTAGCCAGCTGCCCAGAACTTGGGACTTGGTCCACGATTGCTCCTCCACCTGAGGTTCTCCACTGAGTCTGAACGTGCTGGGCACTGCTGCTGCCTCTCTCAGCCCCACTCCCGTGTCAAAGTTCTGAGTTTTCTAGCCACCTGGGATCTCAGGTCTTGCTGCTCTCAGGGGCAAGCTCCTGGTAGTGCCAGCAAGCTGCCTAGGGGCTAGATTTTGTGCCCCTGCTTGCTCTAACTCTGGAGCACAGACTCTGACTCTGGTACTGTGGGTGGGGTGGGCAAGGGTTGATGGGCTTGCATTTTGATGGGAGCTATTTCCTCCCCTTATAGTGTGGAAGTGCCCAAATCCCAAATACCTTTGATACTGTGCCCTATTGTGGGGTTCCTTCTTTCATCTGGATTTTGTTTTCTTGTCCTTTGGATGTACTCTATATCCATTGGTAAGGAGAGAAAGTTGCTGTGCCTCTACTCTGCCACCATCTTAACCCCAGTATCATCTGTGCAATTTATTATTAACTTTGATTCTCCCCATGTTCATTTTCCTCTATTTATTTTGAAATCACTTCCCTGAATACATGTCCTACCACTTTTTAGATATCAGGATGTTCCCTAGTGGCCCTGATTCCCCTTCTTCTCAGGTAGGATGAGTGGTTTCTCTAAGAACTAAATCCCTACAGGTTAAATCCATTGTAAAGTTTATGCCTCCCCTTACATAATATCTCTCTTTTTTCATAGAAGCATTCATCATGTTTATTCCTTATTCTTCTCATCACTGAAACCAGATTTCCCTGTTTCTTTCCTCCTTTTAAAATTCTTCCTTTTGTCTGCTCACCTTTTTTCCTTACAGGCTCTTTTTCTAAGAGTCTATTGAAGTTTTGTTCTCTTCATTGTTAGCCTTATACTTGATTCAGATACATAACATATTCCTATCTTCTCACTTCCTCTTCATCCCTATATTCACCCTTCAATTCTATAATCTAGGTGCACAAAACAGCCAAAATAATGTCACTTGTAGATATAATTTTCTGAAGTTTTTTTGTCCATGAAATTTCAGATCTGTTTCTCTATGATCACTTTTATTTAATTCTGCTTTTGTTCTTATCTCTTCATATGCATTAAGAAAGAAATGCCTTTTTGGTTTCTTTGTTGTTATTTTGTTATTGTCCTCAGTTGCTATCTTTTTTGTTTAACTGTCTCATAGAACTCCTCTTTGAGGAGTTTGGAAAGCAGATAATTTCTTCAGATCTACTTTTCTTTCTAGGAATGCTTTGAAGGCCTTTTAAAAATCAAATATTCTATCTTTTCATTAATATTTAGCCTCAGTTTTTCAGGGTAGGTCGTCTTGGGTTGCAACTTGAGCTCCTTGCTTTTCATACATTATTCTATTCTCCTCTACCCAGGTGAGTGCAGAATAGTTTTACGTTATTTATTTAAATTTATTTTCCTTTATGTTGCAGAAATTGTGGTTTGTCAATAGAGTTGCTAAATTTAACTAATGATCTTGAGGTTTGCAGGAAGTTTTGTTTTTGTTTTCCCTGGAGGAGATCTTTGGATTATTTTATTCTTTTAATTGGTATTTTGTTTTCTATATTCAGAAGTTCTGGTGAGTTTTCTTGTATCTTTTTATTCACTTTGGTATTCAAATTCTTTGACTTGTCATGTTCTTCTGTGAGATCATGCCTTCTTTTAGTATTATTGCTTTTGCTTCTCTTCTTCCAGATTGCCCTTCATTTGGCATATTTGCGTTTCTAATTACTTATCCTCTCCTTTTCTTCTTTGGAAGGACTCATCACCATGACTTTCTACCAAGCTTTTCTGTTCTTTCAGTTTTCATCTAAGTAGGCAATGACTTCTGCTTTCTCATTTAAACTTCTCCAGAATATCATGCTGTTGTTCAATGCTCTCCTGGAAATGATCCTCTGTCAAATCAGGCATTGATTCCTTTTCCATCATCTTCCAATATTTATTCCTAGTCTAGGCTCTTTGACATGGAGGCCATATTGTTCTGTTATTAATATCTTGCTTATTTATTTGCTTATATTCAAAATCTTTAATCAATTTCAGTCTTTATTTTCTCCTTATATTCCACTATCACTCACATTCTGACTCCTGCTTTCATTGTGATTTTTCCTTGGGGGATGGATCTTAAAGTCATTTCAGCCTCCCTCAAACTGGACAATTCACTGCTTCATTGCTTTACTTTCTGCCCTAAATGACTTGTGGTGGAACAGAACTAGCCATTATTGGACTCTAGATTCTTCCTCTCAGGCTTAGAGTTGCAACACTGCCATACACCTTTCCCCAGTTTCATCTGTTCTTCTGTACTCTGACTTAGTTCTGTTGTGGCACAGAGTTAATGCTCATTACTGTTCCAACTTGAACACGCATCTCATTTTGGTTTTCGGTGACAACTGAGGGAGGCATGAGGTATGGAGTGCGTGCGTGTGTGTGTGTGTGTGTGTGTGTGTGTGTGTGTGTGTGTGTGTGTGTGTGTAGGTGCAGAGTTGATTTCTGTGACAAGACTATGAGTTAACTTGTACAACCTGCTGCTGCAGCATATTGGATAGTGGGGCAGGGGATGCTGAGCAAGCATGTTCAGGGATCAGAATTAGTCTTCTCTGGTGTTCATTGAATTGCTATATTGTTAGGGTTGTTGATATCTTACAGTGACTATGGTGACAGCTAAATTGACTTATCTTTTGCTTATAATTCGCATTTTAGAGAGATCTGAGAGGTTATATGGATCAAAGAAAATGCCAAATCCTCCTTTTTGGTCACTTTTTCATCCTTCCTTTAGTAATGCTATGATGCTAGTTAATAGAACAAGAAAATACTACAATCAGATCAAAGTCATGTCTGTGTTGGTGTGCAGGTCTTATACAAGGAGCAGGGGATTTTAGTATAGTGAAGCCTTGTCTGTGATCATCTTTTATTTGACAAGGACAAGAATTCAGCTGTAATGGGGAAAGGGCAGAACTTGGAGCCAGAAAATTTGGACTTGGACCTGGTCCTGTTACTTGTTAGCTTTGAACCCAAGTTGTCTCTTTACTTTCTTCCTTTGTATAGTTAAGATGGTAATAAACTTACTAGTCCCTTTTATAGAGTGGTTATGAGGTCAATGCTTTGTAAACTGCAAAGTGCTATTGAAATGTGAACTCTTATTGATCAAATGTCACTGTGGTAACTCTTAAATGCTAAGAGTAACTAGAGGCAAATTTCTCTTAGAGATATTGATACAAAGATAAAATTCAAATACCTTGACATCTTCCCTTTGTCTTTGCATCCCCAGAACCTAGCACAGTGTTTGACACATTAGCAGATATTTAATAAATGCTGGTTGAATGGCTGGCTGAATGTGTGACCCTTCTTAAAAGTACCTTATTGAATGCCACAATTACAATATAACTCCTGTTGCAACAAGTGCAAGAGCACCTGCTTTGTACCAAGAACTATGCTCGGTGTTAGTGGAGATAAAAATGATGACAAAAACACAAATCTTTCCCTTAAAGAATTTAATCTGGGAAGGAGATGTGTTACTAACACAGAATTCCTTACTTTATATCATTCTTATTGTGAATCAGTCTAGAGAATGCAACCATTGTAACTAAGGTATATAGGCAATACTTTCAAATTAGTTATTCTAATGCTGACAGGCTAGCTCATGAAGCCTTCCCAGGGAAGAGGAGCTAAATGTGCAGCCTGAACAGGATGGATTGGGGGATCCAGAAAGTGACTAAAAGAATATGCTATATGTCCAGCACATTTCCATAAAGAGGGAGCTAATAAGAGCAACCCCATAAAACCCAGTCAGGGCCAATGATTTCAGTGTGAAAATGTCTCTCCAATGTAGATGTTAAGTATTTTCAGGTGCCAGTTGGAAGTTGGTTGGATTTACATCTAGTGACAGCTGGTCTTAGAGGAACAGGAATGTCTAGAAGTTGGCACCGAAAAGTCAGCCCTGAGCCATCTGTAACAGAATGGTCCATCAGCTGGACTGGTGTCATAGATGAATGGCAAAGGGAAAAAGAAGATAAGGAAAGAAGAAAAAGCAGACCTACTAGCCATCAAAACAATCATAGGTTCAGACAGGATTCTTGATATAAAAAAATTCATCAATGAGTCAGGCACTGAGGATACAAAGGAGAGGCCAAAATAATAGTAGTTCTTAAAGAGCTTAAATTCTAAGCTAACACGTACATATGTGGTACAGAAAGATAGATACAATATATATATATAAAGTACATACAAGATAACTTCAGAAGGGAAACTTAAGGAAAGCAGAAGCCATTCTTCATTACTTCGTTCCCACATTTAGACTTCTGGAGACTCTTCTTTCTAGAAATATTTCCCAGTTTAACTATGCAAATATTTCTAAAGCATTTATTTGACTAGAGTAAACATTAGCTAGCCTAATACTGTCACTTGTCACTAACTGTTGTGGAATTAACTAGCAACATTTATTAAATTGGCTCATTGCAAATCCAATTAAATTTGGATCCAGAGTTTTTTCCTTTTTTTTTTTTTTAGTTAGCATCTGAGGAAATCAACTCTTCCTATATTTTTGTTCCCAACCCAAGTTGGCATCACTCTTGAATTTCTAATTTCAAATCAGGCTAGGACTTTGCAAATTTATTTTAAAGGAACAGATTTCCTTTTTTGTTTCTCATTAAAAACCTTTTGTGTTTCTTTTTCACCCCATAAATGTCTAGACCTGTGATGCTATAAATTCTCTGAATTTAAGCCTTTGGATAGTAATTTTAAGTCTGATAACCTGATGGCTTTCAACTTACCAACTGTTGAAGGCTATTGCTTAGAAGGGAATTCAAGAGGATGTTGACAAACTAGTGAGCATCCAAAGGAAAGTGTCAGGGAGACTGAGAAGTTTGGAAACTGCCTATAACTAATGGGGCTCAGTTAGCCTAAAGAACAGAAAATTTAATAAGAACATGACGGCTGTTTTTTAAAGAATTGGAGAGTTGCGATGAGAAAGAAGGATTAGATTGTTTCATTTGACCCTAAAGGAGAGGACTAAGAGTACTGGGTAGAAGTTTCAAAGAGATAGATTTAGTCTTAAGGAAAACCTTTCTAGCAGGAAGATTGGTAGAGTGGAAAGAGGACAAGAGTACAGTAGCTGTAGAGGCAGAGGATTTCAATTCTAATTTCACCTCTGATATAACCTGTATGTTCCTTGGCTAGTTACTTATCTCCCCTGATTCTCAGTTTCTCCTTTGTAAAATGAGGAAGTGGTTTGGACTGGGTGGTCTCTGTGATTCCTTCCAGACTCATTAGTTCTAAAAGAAGAACAATGTCTGTTCAGGGATATTTTAGAAATGTATTCATTAGTTACACATTAACCTAGAAGTCTCTGAGTTCCTCTCTGATTGTAGGTTTCTACAATCTTAAGAATAAGGAGGATGCATTAGATAAGTTAACTTCTATAGCTATTAAAGTTCTACACTTCACTATGACTTGTGGGACACTCCATATAGGTCTGGCATATTAGCACTCATATGATTTTTCTTTTTTATTTATTCATTCATTTTAACATTCATTTAAAAATATTGGAGTTCCAAATTCTCTCCCTTCTTTTAGCCCTCCCCTACCTATTGAGAAGGCAAGTAATATGATATCAATTATACATGAGAAATTGTGCAAAAAAAAAGAATATGATGTTTCTTACTGCTAAGATTACTGGCTCAGAATGGATCTTTTACCCAATATTTGCTATTCAGAAAATGTATTATAACTACTAATACTAACAATAGCTCACATAAAATTATAGCATTTTACAAATTACTCTTCACATGCATTATCTCATTTAATCCTCATGGCAGTCCTGTGAAGTCAATTTAAATAGAGATTCTTGTCCTCATATTGCAGATGAAACAGGGGCTCAGAGAAGAGGACTTGTCATCACTTATCCATGGTTACCTAGCTAGTAGAAGTAGTAATTCCCATTTACACAGTTTTTTTATTTTTACATTTGCAAATGAACAGAAATAGGTCTTAGACCCATGACTATCCTTTCTTATTATGACTATGACATATATTTTGATATGGAAAAAAAGAAAAGGGTGACTTTAAACTATGTATATTTTTGAGTATATACTAGTTTTAGCATGATAGTATCAAATTTGTTCAATATGAACTTGTCCTCTTTTGAACTTCTTACTACTCTCTTCAGGGAATTTTTAGACATTCCATTGCTGCTCTATTCTTTGTATGCTTGTTGTAGAGGATACCACTCTCTCTGCCCACTAATTCTACAACCTCTAAGCCTTCCTACTCCAGTAGAAGTCCTCTCTTAAAATAGGCAATGAGGAAACTAACCTTTCTCTCTTCACAGATGATATGATGGTATGTTTAGAGCAGTGGTTCCCAAACTTTTTTGGCCTACTGCCCCCTTTCCAGAAAAAATATTACTTAGCGCCCCCTGGAAATCACGAAACTATTGAACTCAGAATAGAATGTAACACCAAAAAAGTGTGGCCATCACCGCTCTCCTGAATCGCTGCAGCACCCACCAGGGGGCAGTAGCACCCACTTTGGGAATCACTGGCTTAGAGAATCAACTAAGAAAGTAGTTGAAATAATTGATAACTTTAGCAAAGTTGCAGGATACAAAATAAACTCACATAAATCATTAACTATGTATTACCAATAAAGTCCAGGAGCAAGAGGTAGAAAGAGACATTCCATTTAAAATAATGCTAGAGAGTTATTGGGAGGAAAAACAGAAGAAAAACAGCTGCTTGAACACATGGGCTGTTGGGGATATTGTTGGGGATGTAGACACTAAATGATAACTCTAGTCCAACTATCAATAATATGGAATTAAGTCTTGATCAATGACATGTAAAACCCAGTGGAACTGTGTGTCCACTAAGGGGGGCTAGGGAGGCTTGGGGGACAGGGAAAGAACATGAAATATGTAACTAGGGGAAAATATTCAAAATAAAAATTTAAAAATGAAATAAAATAGCTCCAGAGAATATAAAATACTTGGGAACCTACTTGCCAAGACAAACAAAGGAATTATATGAACATAAATAAAAAATACTTTTCACACAAATAAAGTAAAATCTAAACAATTTATGTTTAATTAATTAATGTCATTATATATTATATCATAGTATATATTATATTACATATAATAATATTATTATTTCTGGAATAGGGTGAGCTATTATAATAAAATGATAATTTAACCTCTGTCAGTTTATTTATTCAGTCCTATACCAATCAAACTACCCAAAAATAATTTTATAGAACTAGAAAAATTAATAGCAAAATACATTCGAAAGAACAAAAAGTTGAGTATCAAGGGAATTAATGAAAAAAAGTGTGAAGGAAGGTGGTTTAACAGTACCAGATCTCAAACTGAGTGGTATGAAGCAGTAATCATCAAAAGTCTGGTACTGGTTAAGAAATAAAATGGTGGATCAGTAAGATAGAATAGATCCACAATATGCAGGGATAAATTATCTTTGCAATTTAGTGGTTGATAAACCCAAAGACCCTAGCTTTTTTTTTTTTTAATAAGAGTTCGCTCTTTGACAAAAACTGCTTGGAAAATTGGAAAACAGTATGACAGAAACTAGGTAGAGACTAATATCTCATACCCTTTATCAAGATAAAGTTGAAATGAGTTTATGATTTACACAGAAAGGGTGAGACCATAAATAAATTAGGGGAACATTGAATATTTTACCTGGTAGATCTTTGGAGAAGAGAAGAATTTATGACCAAACAAGAAGTAGAGAACATTGTAAAAATAAATAATTTTGATTATTAATAAGATTTTATGCAGATAAAACCAACATAACCAAGATTAGAAGGAAAACAACAAATTGGGGAAAAAGTTGTAGCATATTTCTCTGATAAAGGTTCAATTAAACAAATTTACAAGGAAATAGGTCAAATTTATAAGAACATAAGTCATTTCCCAATTGCAACTAAACAAAGGATATGAAAAAGCAATTTTCAAATGAAAAAATTAAAGCTATCAATAATCATATGAAAAAAATGTTCTAAATCACTCTTGTTAGAGGAATACAAATTAAAATGGTGCTGAGGTTCAACCTCACATCCATCAAACTGGCCAATATGACAGTAAAGTGATAAATATTGGAGGGGTTGCAGCAAATTTGGGACACTAATGCATTGTTGGTGGAGTTGTGGATTGATTCAGCTATTCTGGAGGGCAATTTGGAAGTATGCCCAAAAGACCATAAAATTGAGCATACTCTTTGATCTTGTAATACCTAAAGAGATAATAAAAAGAGGAAAGGATTTACTTATGCAAAAATATTTATAGCACCTCTTTTTGTAATGGTAAAGAATTAAAAATTGAGGGGATATTTATCAATTGGGGAATGGTTGACAAAATTGTGGTATATGTTGGTGATGGAATACCATTATGCTATGAGAATCGATAAGCAGGATGACTTCAGAAAAAGCTAGAAAAATCTACATAAATTGATATAGAGTGAAATAAATAGAACCAGGAGAACATTGTTCACAGTAACAGCAATATTGTACAATGATCAGTTGTGAAAGACTTGGCTATTCTCAGTAATGCGATGATCTGGGACAAATCTGAGTGGCTTATGAATGAGAATGCTATCCATCTTCAGAGAAAGAACTCTTGGAGTCAAATTGCGATCAAAACATAATCTTTCACATCAGTTTATTTATGGTTTTATTTGGATGGAGTTGGTTTTATAGGAGTATACTCTTTCAATAATTTTCAATATTGGTAGTATGTTTTGTATGATAATACATATATGGCCCAGATCAAATTGCTTACCATATCAGAGTGGGGAGTGGGAAGAGAGGGAGGGAAATGGTTCATATCTTATAATTTTGGAAAATATATGGTGAAAATTATTATTACATGTAATTGGGAAAATAAAATATCTTTCAATTTAAAAAATAAAAGTAAAATAAAATAAAGAAGTTCTCACTTATCACAAGCAACACATTCATATTTTGCCTGTCTAAAATTGAATGTCTTATTCTGCCCTACTAATCCATCAACTCATATTTTAGAGACAGCTAGGATTTAGAGAGTTGAAGAGACTTGTCCATGGCTGCATGGCTAGTAGAGATGTGAAGTGTATTTTTATCAGTCTTTTGGAACCAAACTTGGTCTACAAACCTCTTTTTCATTCATTAATATTATACTACAGCATGTCCCAAATGTCTTATTGCAGTTTTAAGCTTTAATGACTTAACTTAAAACTGCTTAACTTAAAACTGCATTAAATTGTTTAGGACATTATATCTGTACAACAGTAATAGTACCCACTTCGCAGGGTTATATTGAAGATAATATGAGATACTGTGTGAAAATATTTTACAGAATTGTATCTTTTTTTTTTTTAACCCTTACCTTCCATCTTGGAGTCAATACTGTGTATTGGCTCCAAGGCAGAAGAGTGGTAAGGGTAGGCAATGGGGGTCAAGTGACTTACCCAGGGTCACACAGCTGGGAAGTGTCTGAGGTCAGATTTGAACCTAGGACCTCCCGTCTCTAGGCCTGGCTCTCAATCCACTGAGCTACTCAGCTGCCCCCTTGCACATAATATATGTCACTAGATAACATAATATAAATTTCTAGTTGCAGTAGGGACTGGATCAATAGAAGAAGCACTGGGTTTAGCGTCATAGAACCTGTGGAACAAACCTAGATACTGTCACTTACTACTTTTGTGGCCTTGAGCAAGTCATTTAGCCCTTCTGAACCTCAGTTTCTTCCTTTGCAAAATGAAGGTTTAGCTAAATCATTGTTAAGAGCTTTCTTCTAGCTCAGAATCCTATGCTTTTCTCTCTTGAAACTATGACCTATACAGCATCCCCTGCCAATTATAGTATGCATGACCCTATTCTTTACCCTCTCAAATTTTATATAATGAAGTCATTCAATTTAGTTCAATAAACACATTTTAAGAACCTTCCATAATAAATGGTTAATAAATGTGTTTCCTTGAATACCATGGGCTAGGTGCTGTCCTAGGTCCTAGGGAGACAAAGACAGAAAGGAAGAGCTGACATTCCAAAGAAAATACTCTAAATCAGTGATGGGCAAACTATAGCCTGCTGGCCAGATGCCGCCCCCTGAAACCCTGAAATGTTCTATCCGGCCGCATGACATTATTCCTAATCTAACAAATACAATGAGTAGGATACAATGCAATGAAACTTTGAAAGAGTTGCTTTAGAAACAGACTGACAGATGAGCATTTTCTTTCCTTTGGTCCCCTCTTTAAAAAGTTTGCCCATCACTCTAAGTTATGTTTATAAGATCAGAAATTTAGAGACATTACCTCAGAAGCCATTTAATCTATCACCCTCCTTTTACAGATGAGGAAACTGAGATTAACAGATCAAATGACTTGCCTTAGACCACATATATAGCAAGTATTAGAGGGGCAGACTTTGAAATCAAATTGTCAGGCTCTAGAGCAGGGGTCAGCAACCTTTTTGGCCGTGAGAGTCATAAACACCACATTTTTAAAAATGTAATTTTGTGAGAGCCATACAGTGCTCACAGTGCGCTCCTGTAAGTGCCTGAAAAGAAATTGACTTTATGGCTCCTGCAGAAAGAGCCATATCTGGCCCTCAAAAGAACCAGATATGGCTTGAAAGCCATATGTTGCCAACCCCTGCTCTAGAACCATTTCTTTGGATATAAGTTGGAAAAGGCCACCTAGAGAAGAATATGATAAGAATCTTAATATCTCATGAGTATCATTATGCTTAATTTCCTCATATTTACAGTTGAGGAAACAGAGGCACAGAGAGGTTTTACATGTCCAAAGTAACAGAGATTATTAATAGTACAATCAGGATTAAGATGTATAATAACTTCTATTAATCATACCTTAGAGATAATTATTTACTATAGTGGATACTGCTATACACTGTATATTATTTATTGGTACATACTCCATGCCACCTCTTGGCACTTCCTCTCTTCTAAATGAAGAGGCTGATGTTCAGTGACAATTCATGTGACTGACTTAACTCCATCTAGTCTCACTGATCCCACTGTTTACTCTTTTGGTTAACCTTGAAAGTTCGTTCAAGAAAATAGATTAAGGGGAAAGCTTTTTGGATGACTTGAGAGCCTTTACTCTGACGATGGTTTCTGAAACCCAATATGGATTACCATTGTGACTGTGTGTGTGAGAAAATGGCAGTTTTCCAACTCCTCTGCCAGTCGAGACCTAAAAGCCTTTCTTTTATTGTATCTCAAGGCAGGAGGCTGAGTTTTAAGTGCTTGGATTCCCAATTTTTATCTTCTATCTATTGGTATTGAGCGACTAGAACGCCTCATCTTTAAGTGCCCGATGTTACTGATAACCTATAAATGATGGAGTTGGGATCTTTGATTGGACATGTCTGATCACTTAAGTTAATAGAGTAGCTGTGGAGTCCAGGTTCATTGAAAGTCTCTCCCTTCCCCCACCTCTATGCTTTCAGAACAGCTGATTTTTTTTTCATATGGCAGCTTTCTGTCATCTGGAATACAGTTAGTGCTTTCTGTTTGTCACCTTGCCTTCTCAGAGACACTGGTATTCCTGTCTGCATCCCTTTTATGATTTTATCTAATAAGATTTCCTTTCTTGTGTATTTTAGGATTTTGCTTTAAAATGCAGTAGTGGTGGTATCAGTACTTGGAATATACCTTCAAAAAGATCAAAGAAAGAGGGAAAGGAACCATATTGACAAAAAATATAGCAATTCTTTATATAATGATACCGAATGAAGGGTGGCAAATATTGGAAGATTTCTGAACAATTTATAGTATATAAATATAATGGAATATTTTTGTCATAAGAAATGAGAAGATGGACAGTTTCAGAGAAAACTGGGAAGATCTCTATGAAGTGATGCAGAATGAAGTGAGCAGAAAAAGTAGAATAATTTATATAATAAAAATTAAAAATAAGCATACCTTTGAAAGGTTTTAGAATTCTGATCAATGCCTTGATAAAAATGAGTCTGGAAGACTTTGATGAAGCATGGTACTTACCTCTTTACAAAGAAGTAATGGACTCAAAATGAAAAATGATTCATGCATTTTGGAATATGACCAATAAGACAAATTGTATTTCTGAATAATGTATATTTGTCATCTTTTTCTTTTCTGATTCATTGTGGGAAGTGATGAAAAATAGAAGGGAGGAGAAACTTATTAAAAATAAAGAAAATTTTGAAAAATTAAGAAATGAAACTGTGTGTGTAAAATTAGGAAATAAGCAAGGAATTAAATATGTTTAATTCATTTTTTTTATTTTGGCCTTTTTATTTCAGCCAGTATATGTCTTAAGCTATATTTCATAAAGCAAATAGAAATCTTCATCAGTAGATGGAGTTCCCTCATTAGAAGTTCCTTATCCTGCTGAAATAGTAGGTTGTCCTCCCTTGCCTCCATCCTAGATGAAAATAAAAACAACTACTATATGCTAAATACTGCCATAGTCCTAGGGGTAGATTTATAGATTAAATAAAGTATGATTTTTCTAGTCCTGGAGCTTATGAAAAAATACATATGCACAAATAATAGTAGAGCAAAAGTGAACATAAGAAGAGCGTGAGAGATTTGTGAAGAAAATGTTGTATATAGTCAGAGGGAGGAAAAGCCATTTGGGATTGGAGTTGGAGACAATAAGGGGAAACAATAGATGAGCTGGCATTTGAGCTAGGTCTTGTGAGTACACTGAAACCATTTCTTAAAACAAGTTCTAAGATCTTCCTTCCAAAACATGGAAAGAATCATTTGATCACAAGGAAAACATATTTGAGAAGAAAGTAAAGAAAGATGAGACTCAGGAGACCTGGATTTTCATCTTTATTACATTTCTGACTTGTTGTGTGACCTTGGACAAGTAATTTCCCTTTGAGCCTCAGGTTCTTTCTCATTAAAATGAAGGAAATGTAATAGACTGATCTCTCAGGTCCCTTGAAATTTTAAAAGTCCGTGTATCCTGGAGTCTTCCCCAGTATTGTTTGTAAGAAAAAGTAATGATCCAATTTAAATGTCCTTGGCATTATCTTTGCTGCATGATCTACTTGGCTTCAGAGATATAAAGTCTTGAGCTATCAATGCATCATCAATGATTAGTGGTTAGTGTTCAATGGAAATATGACACAAGGTACACAAAGCTGAATCTCCTTTCAGCATTACAATTCTTATTTCAACAGTAATTAAAAAGGGACTAGATTACTTAAGCTGAACATATTTTTTCTTCCAAAAGGAGGCATAAGATATATTTGATATAGATGGAAGTGACAGTTATATCCAAATTATGGAAATCATTTCTTCCATTTCCCAATCAGAATGTACTGGTTCTAAATTCTTCAAACTCATGCCTGAACCTTGAGGATATGCAAGCATAATAGAATATTATAGTAACATAAATTTAGAGCTAGATAGAAGGGGCATCAGAGGTCATCTTGTCCAATCTCTTAATTTTGTTGGTGAAGAAACTGAGGCCCATAGAAGTTCAGTGAATTTCCCAAGACCACATAACTAGTGAGCAGTAGCTCTGAGATTTTAACCCAGATCCTATGATTTCAAATTAATCATTCTTTCCACTGCACCTTCCTACCTACCCTATGAAAAGGAGCCCAGAGAGCCTTGAGAGAGGTTTTCTGGGTTAAAATGGTGGCAGAGTAAAAAGGAGCTGCTTAACTTCTCCTAACCCACATATATAGGACTCCTCAAAAGGACATAAAACCAAATCCAGACAAATGAAGGGACTCCACAACAGGGTGCAGCATTGAAGTTACGTGGGATAGGGGCATTTCAATGCTATAAGGGGGTGAAATAGCTCTCACTAAAATGCAAGCTGAACAATACGCCCCCCCCCCCACCTATAGGGCCAAAGCCAGCTCACAAGAGTTAGAGCAAGTTTGGGGCATCCATTAAGTCCTTGGAAGCTAACTGGCATCACCAGGGCCTGCTCCTAAGAGCAGCAAGACTTAAGACCCCAAGAGGCTAAAGAGCATGCGGACTTTGAACACAGACCTTGAGCACAGGTGCAGTCACAGCTGCAGATGTGGATCCTGAGCACAGGTGCCAACCTTGGGTGGGGACCCAGTGCAGAGGGATGCATGACTGTGGAAGCAGTGCCCTGAGACTGTTAAAGGAGCTTTGGGCAGAGGAACAAGTAAGGGGAACACCAGGAGGCTTGACACTGAGAATAACTAGACCTGAGACCTAAGGAGCCTAAAGAGCACAGACAGACCCTGGGTGTGAGGATAAAGCTGAGAGGGAGATGGGCTAACAATAGCAAGCCAGAAACAAGAACCCCAGAAGAGAAAGATCAAGAAGAAATCTTTAACACTTGACAACTTTTACATGGAAAAAATCCAGACAACAGAGCAAACAGCAGAGGAGAACAAACAAGTAACCATATCCAAACCTTCCCCCCCAAAATGAAAACTGGTCACAAACACTTGAAGAGTTCAAATCTGAGATTATGAGAAAGATGGAAGGGATCTGACAAGAAAATAATAGTTTAAAAGGCAGAATTTCGCAATTGGAAAGTGAGGCTCAGCAATCAAATGAATTGATAAGCAAATTGAAGACCAGAAATGACCAGCTGGAAGCCTTGAAGTACAAAACAGACCATATTGAAAAGGAAAACGAAAAGATTATAGCTGAAAACCAGTCTTTAAAGATCTAGAATTGGGCAATTAGAAAAAGATACCCCCAAATAAAAAAAATTGACAAGCAAATTGGAGACCAAAACCAAATAGCTGGAAAACTGGATAGACCAAATTGAAAAGGAAAATCAAAAGAATATAGCAGAAAACCAGACTCTAAAGACAAGAATTGGGTAAGTAGAAGCCAAATGATCTCTCAACACAACAAGAACAAATAAAGCAAAGTCAAAATACTAATAAAATTGAAGTAAACATGAGATATCTCACTGAGAAATTGACAGATCAAGAAAACAAGTCTAGAAGAGACAATTTGAGAATTATTGGTCTTCCTGTAAAAGCAGAAATTAATAGAAATTTGGATTCCATACTACAATAAATTATTCAGCAAAACTGCCCCAAAGTTCTACAACAAGAGGGCAATATAGACATTGAAAGTATCCATAGATCACCCTCTACACTAGACCCTGAAAAGATAACCCCCAGGAATATAATAGCTAAAATCAAGAGCTTCCAAGTAAAAGGAAAATTTTTACAAGAAGCCAGAAAGAGACAATTCTGATATCAAGGAGCACCAATCAGGATCACACAGGATCTGGAAGCCTCCACACTACAAGACCACAAGGCTTGGAATATGATATTCAGAAAGGCAAGAAAACTGGGTCTACAACCAAGGATCACCTACCCATCAAAATTGACTATATACTTCCAGGGGAAAGTATGAGCATTCAACAAGATAGAAGATTTCCAAGTATTTGCACAGAAAAGACCAGGATGAAATGGAAAGTTTGATATCCAACCACAAAAACCAAGAGAAACATGAAAAGGCAAATAAGAAACAGCAGGGAAAAAAAAGAAAACTCTTATTTTTAAATTTGCCTCTTTAAGGGCTTCAATAAGATCTAATTATTCATATTCCTATAAGGAGAAATGTTATGTGTAATTCTCTATAGTGAACTCCATTCACCATTATAGTATCCACTATTATAGTAATTAGAAGAATTATTCACAGGGAGAGGTTGGAGTGCTAAATTATATAAGATGATATGGAGGTGGGTGGGAAAGAGGGGGGTGAATAGTAGATGGCACCAAGAGAAACTTGAATGAATAAGAAAAATAGGATATTCTATTACACACAAAGAGGATATGGGAAGGGGAGGGGATGAATACTATTATAAGGAGAGAGAGAGAGCATTAAGGGATAATATTTCAACCTTATTCTCAGTGGAATTAACCCTGAGAGGGAAGAGTAGCTATATCAATTGGGATATAGAACTCTATCTAACCCTACTGAGAAAGTCAGAAGGGATAAACCAAGGAGAACAGGAGAGTAGGGAGGTAAAAAAAGGGAGGGAGAGGAGAAGGGGAGGAATTCATTAGGCCTTAAAAATAAAAAGAGGAGAATAACAAGGGAGGGGGTAGAAAGGATAGTAAATCAAGGGAGGGGACAAGGGTTACTGGTTTAAAATAAATCACTGGTTTAAAAGGAAATAGCCTAAGAAAAAGGGGTAGAACTAAGAGAGGATAACAAAATGTTGGGGAATACAAAACTGATAATTATAACTCTAAATGTGAATGGGATGAACTCACCCATAAAACAGAAGCAAATAGAAGAGTGGATTAGAAACCAAAATCCTACCATATGTTGCCTACAAGAAACACATGAGGCGGGTGGACATACACAAATTTAAGGTAAAGGGCTGGAGCAAATTATTTTGGGCTTTGAATGAGAAAAAGAAGGCAGGAATGGCAAACATGATTTCTGACAAAGCCAAAGTAAAAATTAAAAAAGACAGGGAAGGTTATTATATCCTGATAAAAAAATGAGGAAATAACAGTTCTCAATATGTATGTACCACATGGCACAGCATCCAAATTCCTAAAGGAGAAACTGGTAGAGGTCAAGAAGGAAATAGATAGTAAAACCATAGTAGTGGGAGATCTAAATATCCCTCTTTTAGATCTAGATAAATCAAACCAAAAAATAAATAAGAAAGAGATAAGAGAGGTGAATGAAGTCCTTAAAATTAGATTTAATAGATATATGGAGAAAAATAAATAGGGACAAAAAGGAATACACCTTCTTTTCAGCCACACATGGTACATTCACAAAGATTGACCATGTAATAGGACATAGAAATACTACAAAAAATGAAAAATAGCAGAAATAATAAATGTAACCTTCTCAGATCATAATGCAATAAAAATAATAATTAGTAAGGGTACCTGGACAGGCAAATCTAAAACTAATTGGAAATTAAATAATATGATTCTCCAAAACTAGCTAGTCAAAGAAGAAATCGTAGAAACAATCAACAATTTCATTGAAGAGAATGACAATGAAGAGACATCCTACCAAACTCTGTGGGATGTAGCCAAAGCATTACTCAGGGGGAAATTTATATCCTTGAGTGCATATATAAACAAATTAGGGAGGGCAGAGATTAATGAATTGGACATGCAACATAAAAAATTAGAAAGCAAGCAAATTAAAAATACCCAGATGAAAACTAAATTAGAAATACTAAAAATCAAGAGAGAAATTAGCAAAATCAGAAGTAAAAGAACTATTGAATTAATAAATAAGACTAGAAGTTGGTATTTTGAAAAAACAGAAAAATAAAGTACTGGTCAATCTAATAAAAAAAAGGAAAGAAGAAAACCAAATTAACAATATCAAAGATGAAAAGGGAGGCCTCACCTCTAATGAAGGGGAAATTAAGGCAATCATTAAATACTATTTTGCCCAATTATATGGCAATAAATATAACAATCTATTTATATGGATGAATATTTAAAAAAAATACAAATTGCCTAGATTAACAGCAGAAGAAATAGAATACCTAAACAATCCCATATCAGAAAAAGAAATTTAACAAGCCATCAAAGAACTCCCTAAGAAAAAATCGCCAGGGCCTGATGGATTCACAAGTGAATTCTATCAAACTTTCAAAGAACAACTAATCCTAATACTATACAAATTATTTGATATAATAAGCAAAGAAGGAATCCTACCAAATTCCTTTTATGACACAAATATGGTACTGATTCCAAAACCAGGGAGATCAAAAACAGAGAAAGAAAACTACAGACCAATCTCTCTAATGAACATAGATGCAAAAATGTTAAATAGAATACTAGCAAAAATACTCCAACAAGTGATCAAGAGGATTATCCACCATTATCAGGTGGGATTCATACCAAGAATGCAAGGATGGTTCAACATTAGGAAAACCATCCACATAATTGACCATATCAACAATCTAACAAACAAAAATCACATGATTATTTCAATAGATGCTGAAAAAGCCTTTGACAAAATACAGCACTCATTCCTATTGAAAACCCTGGAAAGTATAGGAATAAAAGGACCTTTCCTAAAAATAATAAACAGTATATATATAAAACCATCAACAAGCATTATATACAATTGGGATAAATTAGAAGCCGTCCTAGTAAGATCAGGCATGAAACAAGGATGCCCATTATCACCTCTTTTATTTAACATTGTACTAGAAACACTAGCAGTAGCAATTAGAGAATAAAAAGAAATTGAAGGTATCAAAATAGGCAATGAGGAGACTAAGCTATCACTCTTTGCAGATGATATGATGGTCTACTTATAAAATCCTAGAGAACCAACTAAAAAGCTAGTAGAAATAATCAACAACTTTAGCAAAGTGGCAGGATACAAAAAATGCACATAAATAATCAGTATTTCTATATATTTCCAACACATCACAGCAGCAAGAGGTAGAAAGAGAAACACCATTTAAAATCACTCTAGACAATATAAAATACTTAGGAATCTATCTACCAAAACAAACACAGTGATTATAGGAACACAACTACAAAACACTTTCCAAACAATTAAAACTAGATCTAAAGAATTGGAAAAACATTGATTGCTCATGGGTAGGACAAGCTAACATAATAAAAATGACCATTCTACCCAAATTAATTTATTTATTTAGTGCCATACCTATCAAACTACCAAAAAACTTCTTTACTGAATTAGAAAAAACTATAACAAAGTTCATTTGGAAGGAAAAAAGATCAAGAATATTAAAGGAAATAATGAAAAAAAATGTGAAGGAAGGGGGCCTAGCAGTACCAGATATTAAACTATTCTATAAAGCAGCAGTCATCAAAACAATATGGTACTGAGTAAGAGATAGAAGGGAGGATCAGTGGAATAGACTTGGGGAAAGTGAAATCAGTAAGACAATGTATGATAAACCCAAAGAGCCCAACTTTTGGGACAAAAATCCACTATTTGACAAAAGCTGTTGGGAAAATTGGAAAACAATATTGGACAGAATAGGTTTAGATCAACATCTCACACCCTACACTAAGATAAATTCAGAATGGGTGAATGACCTGAATATAAAGAGAGAAACTCTAAATAAATTAAATGAACACATAATAATATACTCATCAGATCTCTGGGAAAGGAAAGATTTTAAAATCAAGCAAGAGTTAGAGAAAATTACAAAATGTAAAATAAATCATTTTGATTATACTAAATTAAAAAGGTTTTGTACAAACAAAAACAATGCAACCAAAATCAGAAGGGAAACAACTAATTGGGAAAAATCTTTATAACAAAAAACTCTGACAGGTGTCTAATTACTCAAATATACAAGAGTTAAATCAATTGTATAAAAAATCAAGCCATTCCCCAATTGATAAATGGGCAAGGGACATGAATAGCAATTTTCAGATAAAGAAATCAATACTATCAATAAGCACATGAGAAAGTGTTCTAAATCTCTAATAATTAGAGAAATGCAAATCAAAACAATGCTGAGGTATCACCTCACACCTAGCAGATTGGCTAAAATGATAGTAGGGGAGAGTAATGAATGTTGGAAGGGATGTGGCAAAATTGGGACATTAATGCATTGCTGGTGGAGTTGTGAACTGATCCAACCATTCTGGATGGCAATTTGGAACTACGCTCAAAGGGCTATAAAGGATTGCCTGCCCTTTGATCCAGCCATACCATTATTGAGTTTGTACCCCAAAGAGAGCATAGATAAACAGACTTGTACGAAAATATTTATAGTCAAGCTTTTCGTGGTGGCAAAAAACTGGAAAATGAGGGTATGCCCTTCTATTGGGGAATGGCTGAACAAATTGTGTTATATGCTGGTGATGGAATACTATTGTGCTCAAAGGAATAATAAACTAGAGGAATTCCATGTGAATTGGAAAGACCTTTAGGAATTGATGCAGAGTGAAAGGAGCAGAGCCAGAAGAACATTGTACTCAGAGTTCAATACACTGTGGTAAAATAGAATGTAATGGACTTCTGTACTAGCAGAAATGCAATGATCCATAACAATTCTGAGAGACTTATGGAAAAGTACCCTACCCACATTCAGAGGAAGAACTACAGGAGAGGAAACACAGAAGAAAAGCAACTGCTTGAACACATGGGTTGAGGTGGACATGATTGGGGATGTAGACTCAAATCTACCACACCAATGCAACTATCAACAATTTGGAAATAAGTCTTGATTGATGACACATGTTAAAACCAGTGGAAATGTGCATTGGCTTTGGGAGGTGCGGGGGAAGGGGGATGAAGGGGGAAATAAGAACATGGATGATGTAACCATAACTTTTCTAAAAAATAAAAATTATTTAAAAAATTTAAAAAAATGAAAGGGAGCCCAGAGATCATCTAATTCCACTCTTTCATTTTCATTTTACAGATAGAAAAATTGAGGTTCAGAGAGGAGTTGTGTCTTGGTAAAGGCCACAGAAGTGGTTTAGTAACACATAATAAAAAAAGAAAAGAACATTGATTTAATTAAATGCCATTTACAATATATAATGGAGTTTGGCAAGTTAGTAAGAGTAGTTTTGTTACTAAATAGCCATGTTACCTTGAATAAGTCATTTGATTTCTGTCATTCTCAGTCTTTCCCATATAATGAAAATTTTTAAAATCTCTTCTACACTTAAACTGTAAGAGTTTTATCAACCTAATTATGCACTATTTTTAGCACATCTTTAATAGGGCTGTTGAGTTCACAAGTTTGAACTGCCTATTGGTCACATACTCTACTCAAAAATTTTCTAGGGTTCTAAGTTGAATAAATCATTTTGGCACCCACAAAATTTAGTTTGGCACTAACCTATCTTTTTATCTCAAGCTACTCCACTATACTTACTCTATAGTCCAGATAAGATAGATTACTCTCTATCCCCCCTTTTAAAATCCTTTTCTTTACCATATTCATTATTTTACTGACATCACTTCTATTTTCCATCATGCCTCTCTTTCTTATTTATATGAGTAGAAATATAGACATGTCAACCTTTAAGATGGCATCTCTTTCATAAAGTCTATACTAGTTCTCTCTTCCCATCCTAGCTGAAATAGGGTCATCTCTCTCTAATTACATTTCTTATAACATGTTCCCCAGATATCTCCTTTGTGCTTACTCCTTTCTGTCATATCCTTGTTATTTGTGTACCTGGGGTGTCCTGATTGTTCAGTCAGGGAAGATTAGTATCTCTGGTGTGAGGGCTTATTGAACTCTTTTCAGGGCTGCTTTCCTCCTTTGGTGTCTACTTTTCACCCGGCACTCTCCTATAGTTCCATGAAGCTATAGTATGCCCAGCAGGATCACCTGACAAGCAGGCTAATCTAGGATGTGAGTAGCTGCTAGACCTTAAGGCCAACAGTGAGTTAGAGGGGTTTATTCCCTAATCATACGAAGAATTTCCTAGGTAGAAGGGATGGATGAGAACAATTTGTTCCAACAACCACTAAAGTGGTTGAAGTAGGGATTGCGGAGAGCTTAGAAATTGGTCAGACATCAAAGGAGTCAAAAGCATCCACTACATCCTTAGACAAATCATCCTCATTGTTGAGTTTAGAGATGGCTTGATATAGTAGACAGTACAGCCTCAGTGTGGGGTTTTTCATTTGGAGAATGCAGCACCAGACACAGCATCCTCATTGTTGTCCTATCCTGGACTTTGATGACTCTGGAAGAGAGAGTGAGGCTGATGACTTCGTGTAACCTGCCTTACTGAAATCTAGTTTATTCAAGGTTAAGACCACAAGCAATGTCATTTTGGTGCTCTTTTAGAGTATGTATGAAGGACAAAAAGTAACCAACTTACTAGATAATAAATATGACCAAATAATAAATACCTAAGTAGCTGGTGATTTAATTAAATGTATCAAAAGAAAAAAAAAACAAGAATGTGAATAATGAAGGGCAGATACTGAAGGAGTCAATCTGCTGCCCAGAAATGGAATGAGGAACATTCCTCATCCTAACTGAAAAGTTAGAAAAGTGAGGGTAACATGGAAAGTCCTGAAAAGGGTATCTCTAGTGATGACTCTTCAAAAAATTATAGGCTTCTTTGTTGGATTCTGAAGCAGTTTGACATGGTTTGGGAGGACTCAGAATCCTTAAGGTAGCAACTGTAGCTTCAGTATTCTCTGAAGTTTCTTTATGACTTTCAGACTTTGAAGAAAACCGTGACTCTAGGACCTTTTAAGCATGCCATGGCTATGCTTGAATGCCAATTTCTTCCCATTGTCATGTACTTCTTTTTTTACCTTTAAAAAATTATGCTGAGAATAGGTGTATCTCCTTCTTGCTATTTGCATGAATTTGTCCTTCCTGATGAAAAACTGTCCAAGGGAATGAATATATGAATGAAAATGTCTTTATTAAATTTTTTTATGTGCCCAAAACCAAGTATACAAAAATAAAAGTGAAACAGGTCCTACTTTCAAGGAGCTTACATTCTAAAATAAAGACCACACATGTAGGAGCTTGGTGGTCAGAAAGATGATAAAAGGAGCTATATGTTGACTGAAGAAACAATGATGGTGTTGAATTGGATAGTCTTAAAATAATAAATGGGATGTGATTAGGGATTGACTTGAACAGCTATATAATGGGAAATTGTTGGGGTAAAGAAGATGTTGAGTTTAGAAATAGCTCGATATAGTAGACAGTACAGCCTCAGTGTGGGGTTTCTCATTTGGAGAATGCAGCACCAGACACAGCATGATGGCAAGGGAAATGGTTGTTGAGCTGTAGAAACAAGGGCAAGTCTGAGTTTAGTAAATATAATAATTAGCTCTCACCAATTAGGACATCAATTGCTATTATAAAAAATTACTTTGCCCTAATGACATTCTAAAAAACAAATTTCCAAACAAGTAGGGATGGGATTATTTGTTGAATTTTCAATCTGCTAGAACATGAACAGTTATAGTGTGGTGTTTAGAATGTTCAAAAGGGTTTAGCTAGACAATTCCAGTCTCTCCACATAGTTCAACCCCAAAAGGAGAGGAAGATCACAGTACTTGGATCTCATATTTTCTATTCCCAGTTAGTGGATAGCTTCCTACTGGAAGTGCCATGGAAGAATTGATATGACACTGAGATCATAAGGTTTCCTCCCACATGTAAAGGTCTTATTGGGGAATTTCATCTAATAACTGACATAGGCAATGGATTTTTCCATTTAGACATCTTTACTTAGCGACTTCAGAAACCTTGTGCTTTCTTGAGTGTAGTCACCATACAAATATTTAGTCACTGTTCAGTTGCATATCACTGTATGACCCCATTTGGGGTTTTCTTGGCAGAAACGCTGGAGTGGTTTACCATTTCCTTCTCCAGTTCATTTTACATATGAGAAAACTGAGGTAAGCATGGTTAAGTGACCTGCCCAGGGTCACACAGCTAGTATGTGTGAGTATATTGAGGCCAGATTTGAACTAAGAAAGGTGAATATTCCTGAGTGTAGGCCCTGCATTCTATATACTGTGCCACTAGCTGACTCCATGATGGGCTCATAATGGGTACTTAAGAACTACTATAGCACAGATTTACATGAACTCATGGCTATTCCTTCAATGATAACCACTTCTGAGCTTAGAGAAGTTAGTCCTTGGTCTATCACTTTAACCCTACTCAAAAGCTTTCCAACTTGGTTGGAAATATCTGTACAAATCTTCCACTGACATAACCTTTGAGAACTTAAGGACACTGGTGTATGGAGCCATCTGAGTTTTAGATTAGGACAAGCCAAATCAACTGCCGCAATTCCTATTCTGTTTTTGCTTTTCTGGTCTTTATACCCCAGTCAGAACTAATAAGAATCTTCTGTGTGGGAGGTGCTACACTAGGTATGGGTAGGATATAAGAAAAAATAAGACATGCTGTCAGTATCCTCATGAAGACTCTCATCAGTAAGTTATAAGCCAGGTAGTTACTTGAAAGGAGAGATGGGGGAGCTAGGCAGAGATCTGGATTTAACAAAGGAAGCTCTCCCCCAAAATATCCCATATAACTGACCAAAATGTTTGAGAACCCAGTGTCTCTCTCCTCAACTGAATCTCCCTAATGCTCTCTCCTTATCATTTGTCAGCCTCCCTTCTGTTTTACTCCACCAGCTTCCCACACATCTCTGTTCTTTATCAAATTCAGAGCCTTTGCAGAAATCTATATTCCTTCTCTATATCTTCCCTTATGCTTTTTCTCACAATCCCCTCAGCTTAATTTAAGGAGAAAAACTTCTAGCTCTAGCATTCTGTGACTCTAATCTATTGAAGCTCTTGCAATCAATCAATCAATCAATCAATCAATCAACAAGCACTAATTAAATGAGAGGCAGTGTAGAATAATAGTTAGAGTATTGGATTCAGGAAAACTGACTCCTTATTCAAGAGCTATTTGAACTGATCAAATCATTTAACTTCTCTGGCCTTCAGTTTTTTCATTGGTAAAATGAGGAAATTGGATTGGATGGCCTGGAAGGTCCCTTATCACTCTGCATCTATGATACTATACATCAGGCACTGTGCTAGGTGCTGAGGATGCAGAGACAAAAATGGGAGAGTCCTTATATTCAAGGAATACAACGAACCTATAAACTACATATACAGAATATAGATACTGGAAACTTCTAAGGATTGAGATTCCTGACTTAATCATGTTTATACTGACAGTGCTTGATTCTGAATCTCCATTGAGCATCCATCCTTCATTGTCAAGGTAAGGCTTACTGGAAAGGAAAGTGGATTTGGTGTCAAAAGACCTGGCCCTCAGTTCTCCTTTTGCTATTGTTACAGTGTAGTAAATTGAAACCAAATACCACATACCTCTCTAGTTGGTGCAATGGATAGAATGCTGGACCTTTTGTCAGTAATCCCTGAGCTTCAAATACTTTCTAGCTGTATGACCCTAAGCAAGTCACTTAATCCTATTTGTCTCAGTTGCATCATCTGTAAAATGAGCTAGATAAGGAAATGGCAGACCATTCCAGTATTTTGGCCAATAAAATCCCAAATGAGGTCACAAAGTGTCAGACATGACAGAAATGATTAAAGAGCAGCAAAACCTACAGATGTGAGGCAGAGACCAACTGAAACTGGGAAAGTCAGTTAAGATTTTGAATCCAATCTATTAGTTGGGTAGGCAAGATGGGAAACTAACCATTTCAATAATTTCATACAGCTTGTTTCATAACCATTGTGTGGGGCATGAGCCCACTGACTCAAAATGAAAATAATACCAAGACTCTAAGGTCACAAAGCAGCAAGCCAATTTATTACTCTTACGGGCAGAGGGTGTCTGCAACAGAAATGTAACTCAGTTGGGAGGCACCTGTCAAACTTAATGCGGGTATTTAAATGTAGTTTCAAGGTGTGGGGGGGGATTTCCTCGTGTATCAGAGAGGCTCACCATCTTCATGCTCATGATCACTTCTCTAAATCCAATCTGACCTTCTTCCAAGCTCGTGCTCACCCCTCAAAACTCAATCAGCCTTGTACACACTTCGAGCCAAGTTGTAGGGTAGATTTAGCTTATGTGGAGAGATGGGAGGGGCATGGGAGGGAGACTGTTCTTGACCTAGTACTTCCTGACCTGTTCTATGTAGCAAGTGTGAAGAGAGAGAAAGAGAGAGAGAGAAAGAGAGAAAGAGAGAGAGAGAGAGAGAGAGAGAGAGAGAGAGAGAGAGAGAGAGAGAAAGAAAGAAGCAGAGAGAGAGAAAGAAAGAAAGAAAGAGAGAAAGAGAGAAAGGAAGAAAGAGAAAGAAAGGAAGGAAGGAAGGAAGGAAGAGAAGGGGAGTGTTGTTAGAGACTTTTTGCCTATTGTAGCCAGCATACTCAATATGAGTCCCCTTCGCCATGCACCACAAAAGAGATTCCCTGTATGTATTCAGTTAACACCTCAGTTCCTCAACCCCATGTTGCTTGAATTTCTCTGTGATCTTTAACATTTTTTAAAACCCTTACCTTCCATCTTAGTATCAATACTGGTTCCAAGGCAGAAGAGCAGTAAGGACTAGGCAATGGGGATTAAGTGACTTTGCCCAGGGTCACACAGCTTGGATATTAATACTCAGCCCTTATGCGTGGAACCCAACATTCTATCCTAGACTTTTTCTCTCTTTCTCTCTACTTTTTCTCATTGACCTCATCATCTTCTAAGGGTTAAACTATTACATCAATAAAAATTATTTCCAAATCTATATGCCTAGCTCTGGGGTTTCCCCTGAGCTTCAGCCTCATATATTTGACTGCTGGCTAAATATTTGCACTTGCATCTTAAACAAGACTATGAAGACCAATCTGCCTCCAAATGAAAACATTAATTTTCCCCCTGAAACCCTTGCGTCCTCCATATTTCTTAATTTCCATTGAGTCCACTACAATCTTTCCAGTCACCTATACCACAACATCACCCTCAACTCTTCACTTTCACTTCTCATATCTAATTAGTTGCCAAGTCCTGCCAATTCTTTTTCCACAATAAATCTCACATTTGTCCTATTCTCTTCACTCATACTATGACTACTTCATTTTAAGAGGCCCTCTGCACCTCTCACTTCAACTGTTTTAATAGTCTACTAGTTGATCTTTCTTCCTCCAGGCTAGCTTCTCCATATCTTCTATATGACCATGTCAATTCCCTGATCAAGAAGTTTCTGTAGCTCCTTATTGTCTGAAGGCTAAAATACAAGTGCCTCTGATGGTCATTAAAGCCTTTCAAGTTCCTACTCTAGCCTATCTTTCCAGATTCATTTATAGGGCTTCCCTTCCTTTACTCTATAGTCTAGTCAAGCTAGTCTACTTGCTGTTTTCTATATATGACATTTTATCTCCCATCTCTTCTTTCACATGGGTTGTCTCCTGTGCCTGGAATGTTCTCCCTCCTCATTTTTGCCTCCTAGAATCCTTTATTCCTTCAAAACTCAACTCAGGTGTCACCTTCTTCAAGAGACCTGTTTTGATTCTTCACTTGCCAGACCTTCCCTACTCCCATCCTTATTTTGTATTTATACTGCATCTCACATTTGTTGTACCTCCTTTCCCCTCCCAGTAAAATTTCATCTTCTGGGGGGCAGGACCTTTCTAATTTCTGTATTTGTATCCTAGCGATTGCTCCTAGAACAGTACCAAGCATGTTGTAATTGCTCCTTTCTGGTTGGCTGGTTGATTGGTGAGTTGGTAGGTGGGTTAGTGGGGTGGTTGATTGATTAGTATTGTGTAGGCTTGTCTATGCTAGCTAGTTTATAGAAGCAGCAGAAGCAGAGGCAAAAAATTATGATTCCTCTGTAGTCCCTTCTTCCTTTTACTCCTCTCTGTGTCAGTAATCTTTCCTACCCCTCAGAGTCCAAAGAACCTTGCCACGGTGTGTGTGTGTGTGTGTGTGTGTGTGTGTGTGTGTGTGTGTGTGTGTGTGTGTGTGTGTTACTTGCCCTTCATCTTGGTCCACATACACATTTGGTATTAGGCTTATTCTAGTGCATTTAGTGGTAGCCTCCTCCCCCTTTCTTCTTTTCAAAATTACCATCCCTTTATCTTTCAGCAGCAGGTATATTTTTCATCATTATCATCCTTCCCCCAAGGCTTCAATATCTTTCCTTCATCAGGCCAGTTCACCTTAAACTCAGAAAACCAATAATTAATAGTTAGACTATTCCCAGATTCTCTGCCAGGTAAAGGTTAGGGAAGAATGGGAGAAAAAATTAAACTGTCTTCACAAACTTTGGGGACCTTAGTTACCTCCCATAAAAATCATGGACTTGGATTTAATGACTTCTAAGGCTCCTTTCATTTCTAAATCTTTGTTCCCATAATCCTTAAACCACTCAATCAAACTCTGGACAATTTGTTCACTCAAGCCCAGTAGCCAATTTAAACCCTTAGCCATCATTAACAACTGTTTAACTTCAGACAATCTCCCAGAGTCTTTGCTTCTTTATCTATAAAACTGGGATAATTCTTGGATATTCTACCTCTTTTTAGTAATATTGTTATTGTTTTGATAGGGGAGTAAATGAGAATATAAGTAAATTTTTTTGTAAACTGCAAAGAACCTTATCATTGTGAAAGCAGCTAAGTGGTACAATTGGTAGAGTGTTAGCCCTGGAATCAAGAACTGAATTCAAATCCAACATCACACAGTTATTAGCAGTGTGATCCTGGGCAAGCCTCTCCCTGAACCAGTTAATCACTTATAAAATAGGGATAGTAGCACCTGTATTTCAGTGTTTTGTAAGGTTCAATTGAGATTTTAATTGTAAAGCCCTTTATAATCCTTCAAGTGTTACATAAATTTTAGTTGTCAATATTGTCAGAGAGGTTGGATGGGCCAAATTGTTGGAGAGCGTATTGATTGCTAGGGGAGGATGAAGGATGTTTGTCTTTTGTACTTTCTCTTGTTGGCAATGGGGAGCCACTGAAACTTTTTTGAGTGGGTCAATGTTGTGTGTCAAAGTGTAAACATGAGTTTGGATTGGAAATCCTAATGCCTGTACCAGCTTGACTCATCTTCCTACCTCCCCCTCCTTCTTTCCAGCTATGTAAACTTGAAGTTATTTCATCTTCTTGGTCCTCAGTTCTATTCTTTCATAATTGGAGATTGGGCTTGATTATCTCTAAATTGCCTTTCACTTCTAAATTCTGATAATCCTGGGATGCTGAGGTTGATTTGCTTGTGGTGGGAAGAATGGTGAACAGAGGCAGGGAAATCTCTTAAGAAGTTCTTACAATAGTCCAGATGAAAGGGCATGAAAGCCTGACCTAAGGAGTTGCTAGCAGTTCTAGAAAGGAAGAAGTAGTCTATAAAGGATGAAATGTCTATGATTTTTCTCATTTACCCACTAGGTTAAGTGTCTCTGGCCAGTTTTAGCAGCCATTTGGCACATGTGTTATGGGATCTGACAAAGATCAGGCAGGAGTCAATAGTTTGCCAAAAGCTAAATGATACATTCAGCATGGGACATATAATTTACTTCCTTGCTCCTCCTCCTCCTCCACTTTTCTTTTTTTCCCCTTCTTTTTCTCTAGGATTTCTAGTTATTGAGAGCAGAGCAAATGGGCTCTGGCTGGCCAAGTATGAAGACTTCACTCATGTACCTTGCTTTGCTCACTGCCTCAACTTAATCGTGCATGACTTCCAGAATAATAGCAGAAGCTACTGGGTATAAAGTGAAAAATGTGCAGAGACTTCAGCTCACTTGGTGAGCTCCATCTGGCTTTAGAGAATTTCTGACTTCAAAATGCCTGTATAAGCAAAAATGGAAGCAATAAACTGAAGGGGCAGTGGGGATAATGATCAATGAATGGGGTGTATCCAGTGATAGAAAAATTCACCCAAAGTACTTGGAGGTCAAGGGGACTTCACAGAGATTTGGAGGCCCGAAGCCATGGCTTCACTCATTAGGATGTAGATGGGTATGTTAGTGGTGTGGCTTCATTCCTAGCCCTGACTTTGACTTTCATGACTTTGGGAAGCTCATTTCTCTGTGTTCTCTGTTTCTCAGTCTACAAAGAGAAGACAATAGTGCTCACAGGGGTGCCAAGGCTTAATTAATGCTTGCTGAGGCTATGGATATCCTCGGATGAATGGTGCAATCAGTACAAAGTGTTATTATTTTGCACATCAGTCAGCAAGATGGGGAATGCCTGTCACTGCATATTGTGTGAGCCCTAATCAAGGGGAAGCTGCAGATGTGACTGTGGAAAAGTCTAAGGTTGGGGCCTGACTTGAAGGTAGAGTGGAGCAGCAGATGCATTTTTGCAAGTAAATGGACACCAACTAATTATGCCCTGCTCTTGCCACTCAAATGCTAAGCCAGTTAATGCAAAACAAATGGCAGTAAGTCCACAATATAGGATCAGAGAACTTTTTAGGTGGAAGAGACCTTACAACATGGAATTCAACAATTCATCTAAATTAAATGACATTTATCTTTTAATTATATTTCTATTTGGGGACAAATAGGTGGCTCAGTGGATTAAGAGCCATGTCTGGAGATGGGAGGTCCTGGGTTCAAATCTAGCCTCAGATACTTCCTAGCTTTGTGACCCTGGACAAGTCACTTAACCCCTATTGACTAACCCTTACTTGTCTTCTGCCTATGGACAAATACGCAGTAATGATTCTAAGATGGAAGAAAAGAGTTAAAAAATTGTTTTAATTGTATTATTGTCTTTTGTTTTTATATCACTCACATTTCCCAATATGTCTCTGTTTCTTTAGGTCCCCCAAAACACTCCTTTTATAACCAAGAAAAAGAGTGGGTAAAATACTTCAGAGCCTTCCCTTATAACAAAGGGCAAAAAGGACAAATTAATAAATACATCAATGATTTCTGACATAATGAGTGGGGATATATACCCATAGTCCTCCACCTCTGCTAAAAAGGGAAGAAGATGCATTCTCCTATCTTGGCTTTGGGGTCAAGCTTTTTCATTATATTTTTATAGAATTTTGAAATTAAATGTCTGTGTTTTTTTCATTTAGATTGTAGCAATCATTGTGTATATCCATAAAACCATGGATTCAGACAGCTGGAAAGAATCTTGAAGACCATCGTATCAACACCTTCCTCCCTGCCACCATCATTTTATAGAGGAGGAAATTGAACCTGTCTAAAGTGTCTTCCTTAAAATATAGCTAGTAAGCATTAAAGTCAGATTTTGACCTTAGGTGATCTCTACCCCAATCCCAGGGCCCTACCCACTATGACCCTTGTACCCTTAATGCCCCTCTTCCCATATATGTTTCTAATTATTTTCCTGATTCTCTTTATATCACTTTGCATCAATTAATGAGTCCTCCAATGATTTTCAGTATTAGTCAACTTTTATTATAGCATAATTATACCCCATTATATTCATGAACAACAATTTGGTTAGCTGTTTCCTATTGAATTGACATTTGCTTTTAATGAACATTTATTAAGCATTTATTATTCATAGGGCATTCTGTTAGGCATTGTGGAAACAGAAAAAAAAAACAAACAGCCCTTGCCCTCAAGGAATTTCTGTACATTTTACCATGGAATGGTGTGGGAAGAAGAAAAGAGAAGAGAGGGAGATGCAACATACACAAATATAAGAAAACACTGGATAATCTGAGGAGAGAATACTAACAATACTTCAGGGAAAGAAGACTTCACACAGAAGGTAGTACTTGGATTAAGCTTAAAGGAAGATAAGTGTTAAGCAGTAAAGATGTTCCTTTCCAATAGCAACTTTCCCTGCATTTTTCTCTCCCATACTGAGACATAATGTACATCTTATTTTATCTGTGGCTTGGGGGAAATGGGATTATTGCTATGGGGATGGGGTAGCGAGTGGTATAAAGAGAAAAGAGGAAAAAGAGAGATGCAAGCATGTTTTAGGAGTCATTCCTAGTCTTCACCTTGTTTACCAACCTTGGTATTTTTAAGAGCCAGAATGTAAGAGATATAAGAGTAAGAATGTAGGAGCCAGAAAGGACCTTGAGAATGTAACATCTGGGATGTCAGAACTAGAAAAGGCCTTAAAATAGTGAGTCAGTCAATAAATATTTATTAAGTACCCATGTGCCATGCACAATGCTCTCAAAGAACTCAATCTAACAGGAAAAACAAATAGTCAATTATGTACAAACCAACTATATACAGGATAAATTCAAAATAAGCAAAAGAGTAAAGCCATTATAATTAAGAGGAATTGAGAAGGGCTATCTGTTATCAGCAGTAAGTAGTGGAAGAACTGGAAGAGATCGTAGAGTTCAGAAATTGAGATAAAAGATCTTAGAACTCAGAATATTAGACCTAGAAGGGCAGTCAAATTGCATAGCAAATAGAGCACAGAAGTGAGAATCAGGGAGACCTGAGTTCAAATCCAGCCTCAGACTTAACTTCTCTTTGCCTCAGTTTCCTCATCTGCAAAATGGAGATAATGATAACACTTTGTTTTTTAAATGAAAAGATGCTCTCTGTGAGTGGAATTGACTAACCCAAAATCAGATAGATGGTTAGTGGCACAACTAGAAGCTCAAACTATTTCTGTTCCAGAGCTTTTCTCACTGTATCATATGTGTGTGAGCAGGGGTGGTTTTTTTTGTGGGCTTCTATCATTCTCAATTTTGCTGCAGGCCAGTTCTCTGTGCAAAATAATAGCAACATTTGGTTTATTTGGTATCAAATTGTGACTTCATCAATGTAAGAAACTTTTGGTCTTGGGGCTCTTTCTACCAAAGAAGAGGGAACTAAGAGTTAAGTGACTTTTCTATGATCACATAGCTGGCATACATTAGAGGCACAATTTATATTCATATTTTCCTTACTCCATGGCTGAGTCTACCTACTGTCATGTTGTTTTTCCGAACTGAATAATAGATTCTTAATTAAATCTTATTTAATATTGAAAGAAAAGGTGCCAAAACCCAACTTTGCTAACTGCCCATTTTCAGAGTGATTCAAGTACTGATTTTAACCCCTTCACTCCAGAATATTTGGTCAAATTATTCTAAAAGGTCTTTAGGACCATTAAGTTGCTTGGCAGTTAGCCACAATCCAATCACATTTATCTCATGAAAGGCAGTTGTCTAGGGATAATTATCTCCATTAGGAATCTAGTGCTTAATGAGGCCAGGGTCAGGGATTTGATCCACATATGGGTCAATTAGGCTTTCACAGAGAACTTGGCTCTATGGCCTCAGATGCACCCTTATCCATGACCAGATGTCTCACAAATATTTGTGCTTGGTCACTGGGAGGTAGGGTGAAAATGTGTGGGTGAACTACAACAATTTAGACATACTTAGAGAACCATAATAAATCCATTCAACATTTATTAGGAGCTTATTAAGTATACTCAATAAGTCCTTAAAATTTGCCACTAAAAATCAAAACACACCTTACTGCTAGTGTTTCATCAGATCACAGAGTTCAGTTTAAAGGGACCTGAGGTGTCTAGTTCTATCTCTGTAGTTTATAAATAAGGAAACTGAGGCTCACAGGTGGGGAAATGACTTGTCAGAGGTCACATAGACAAAATGTGACACAGTTACAATTTTAATTCTGGTCCTCTTGACTCTAAAACTGGCACCCTTTCCACTGTACCATGATGTGTTGTTAACTTTAATTGGTTGAATCATGAGTCTGAGAGCTGGCGAGAACCTTCAGCAATGACCTTTGTAGTGCCCTGACTTTACCAATTAAGTTCATGTCCCCACTTTATAAGGGAGGCAGTTGAGACTTAAAATGGCCTATCACATTTCAGAAGGCTATTTAATGCTATTGTGGGCAGGACTAGAACAAAAGTCAGATCATAAGTTTCAGAACTTGAAACAAACTTAAAGATTATTCATTCCAACCCCTGATCTTAGAGATAAAGGAATATGACGCCCAATAAAATGAAGTGACTTGTTCAAGGTCACAGAGGCAGTATTTGAACCCAAGTCCATCAACTCCAAATATAGTTCCTTTCCCTTATACAAAATTGCTTTTCCACAGAAAACAGCGTAATACAGAAGTTGACTATGATCTTTGGGGTCACAATGCATAGCTATAGATAGGCAGAACTGGGTCTGCCCTGTTCTAGACTAAACTTAGCATCCAGTAACAGCTGTGCTTTAGCTAGGCAGGGGGCTGACAGAATGATAGAAGATGCCGCCTAAGTTGGCAGGGTGGGCAGAGGCAGGATGGAGAGAAAGGGGAAAAAAATGAAGGTTAAACCATCTGAAGGCTCCAGGGAGCAAATGGTTTCCCTTCCCACCTAACATTATTTAGCGTTTAAAGACAATTATGTAACCTTGCAACTCCAGTATAATAAATTGGCTTACAGCTGGTGCATTAAGTCCTATATCTTTTTAAAACTTGAGCAGTATGCTGGCAGAATAAACACAGTTGTACTTTGTTTCATAAAATTCTAGTTAGATATTCAAAATCTACTCCTTGTTTTGGTATACCAATAGGACATATTAGAATCATTTTTACTGATTATAGTAAAGAATATTGCTATTGAATTGAATATTCTCACTTGTAAACAAAACAAAACACAGTATTATTAGCTTCTTTCCATGACAGTTGTTATTCATACATTTTTAATGCTTTAATCTGGAATATTCATTGACATTTTTTGTTGAAATATACAGAGCCAAGTGATGGAATGTGGAAACAGAGCAATTTCTTTTTCCCTTCTTTTCCTTAAGTGCACCGATATCACCTTCACCTATAACAGATTTCCTGGTCTCTTGATGAGAAAACTGAGCCTATCCCATGTAATTTCAATTGGTTTATAGTTCTCAGGACTATTCTGCACTCCCTCCTCTTCCCCTTTCTTGGAGTTATGGAAGAAAAGTTATTTTTATTGCTTGCAAAGTTAATCCCTCTTCTTTCAACCTTTATCTCATTTCCCCTTGTCTCCTCCAGGATCCCCTCCTCTCTCTTATACATCTTTAATCTCACCATTTGCATATAAAATTGTAGAAGCTGCCAGAAATCTTAAATAACTTGCCCTACTGTCTACCATAGTCTGCTACCATCCCATGAGTTTCTTCTCTTTATTCTTAAGCATCTCAAAAAATTTGCTTAGCTCCAAGGTCTGGACTTCCTTACTACTTCTCTTTTCAACCTTTGTCATTGGCTTTCTATCACTACTTTGCTGAACTGTTCTCTTTAAGGTTAAACAGCGACCTTCTGGTTACTAAATCGAGTGGCTTTCTTGAGATTCCATCCTTGTCTCTGAACACTCTTTCTACCCATTCTAACTAAAAGCTATATTGTCTTTTGAGACACTATGTTGTCTGCTCCCAACTCTGATCTTTCTTTTTCCATCTCCACTAGATTCTCATTCTCTTCAGAAATCTTCTACAAGGGTGTATCCTAATGGGTGATTTGATGTTAATCCTCTTCTCTTTTTTTTTCTACACTTTCCCTTGGCAATCTTATTTACTCTTATAGCTTTAACAACTGCTTTACTGAAGAATATCATATCTCTATCTAGAGTTCTGACATTTCTTCTGAGCTCAAGCTTCATTTTTTAACTGCTCACAGAGTATCTCCACTGGGGTATCTTGCTCATCTATCAAACTCTACATGTCAAAAACTGAGTGTTTTTTGTTATTTGCCCTAAACCTATGGCTTTTCCTGATTTTGCTATTTCTGTCTATGGCACAGACATTCTTCCTATTTCTCATGACCAAAAACTTGGGATTATTTTTGAATCTTCCCTCTTTCTCATGTCTCATATCCAATGAGTTACTAGTGGATTCCACCTCTGCAACATCTGTCATTTAAATCCTTTTCTCACTATTCCCACTGCTTGTACTCTAGGTTGGATTCTCATTCCCACCCACCTGGATGTTTGGAATAGATTCCTAACAAAGCCTCCTCCCACCATCTTCTTCCTCTTCCAAGCTATCCTTCTTGTGGTTACAAGAATAATCTTTTTTTAATTCATAGGCCTGGCCATGTCACTCCATTTGCTTTAAAATCTTCAATGGCTCCCTTCTGACTATTGTGCCAATAGAGTTTAAGCTCCCTTGCTTGATCCTCTACAAACTGGATCCTTCCTGTCTTTCTAGACTTATATTATTCCTTTATTCCCTGAATTCTGCCTTTGTGTCCTTATTCTTGCTGTTACCTATCCCTAGACTGTCCTCTGACTAAGAAAATTAAAGGACTGAATTTGGAGTTAGAGGACTGGTGTTTGAAACCTAACCTTTACCTGTGTGTCTCTGACAAATCACTTAACTCTGATTATCTTTTTTCTTTATTTGTCTGTAGCATTACATCAGAGTTCAGCCTCCCAACTTAAAGGGGAAACATATCAAAGGAAGACCTTGGACTAGCTGACTTTTGAAGTCCTCTCCAGTTATAAATTGGATTGAATCCAAGAACATTATTAAGAACTTACTATGAGCCAGATAACAGGCTAACCATTGGGGATACAATTAACTAAAACAAAAGAATAAATGAAACCTCTTCCTGTACTCAAGAAAGATTACAATAAAAAAAGGGGAGACTATTCTTTGTGAGGCCTTTGGTACTCCACCCTCCAGCCCTACAGTCAGAAGGAGAAGAGAATGAGGGAGATGGTATCAATCAAAACTTAATCAATCAAGACTGGAGGTAACAGCGTGGTAGTGAGTTTAGAAATGATGACTTATCTTGGGAAAGGCCTCTTATTCTTTGAAGTTGAAACTAGGTACTGCAATAGATGCCTATGATTTAATCGATCTATGATCTTCCTGTTCTCTCATAATCTCTTTGTTCTTCCTTGATTCTATTCCATGTCACTAACAACCACATTAAGCTTTATTTATTAAATTTCCTTTAGGATCATAACTCTAGAGCTGGAAATTTCCTCAGGGGCCCTCTTGTCAAACACATGCATTTTATAGATCAAGGGACAAAAGCCTGGGAAAGGAAAATTATTTGCCTAAGATCACACAGGTAGTAAATAATTGTTCTCTAAAATATATTTATCCTCACTCTATCCTAAATCATGTACATACAGTCCATAAGTTTGACTTGTGTTTATTAAATTGGCGTTAGGATTGAAAGGAGAATGTAAAACAAAATATTTTTTCAAATTGCCTTTCTGTGGGCAAGTATACAAAGAGATGAGTAATTTCATTTATTCATTGAACAGACATTTGTCAATCATCTATTCTGCAAAACCTGGTGCTTGAGTATTGACAGAACACTGATGGTTATAAAAATAAACATAAAGTCATCACATTCTCAGGTTGTAAAGTACAAAGTAAGTTTTACTCAGGCCCATCAAAAATTCACTCTCTCTTATTAAAAAACACTTGTTTCAAATTCCACATGATTTCTTTCCTTAATTTCTCCATGCCAAGAAGGTTAGAGGGACAAAGGAATAAATAGGTGAGATTGTTTGGAAGTACAAAGAAAATGCATCTTTTGTTTTAAATAGTAGCCACTCTCATCCATACAGTGTCCAGTACTGGACACATATTTGTTGTCCTTCATTTTTGAAGGGGTCCATTGACACAGGGCAATTAGCTGGTGTAAGATGGATTTTGTGGTTAACAGAGATTACATTTCAGCTGTGCTGTTTTTCTTCTCTTGTTATGGAAATGGTTCAGAAAAGGAAGGAGATATGTTTCTGTGCCACATAGAATTTCCCAAGATACACTTAATCTGCTAATTTATCTCCATTCATCATTTGCAAAACTGGTATTATTTAGTCCGAGGAAAAGAAGTTTGGAAGGAGGCATGATAACTGTCTTCAAATTTTTGAAGAGCAGTCTTTTGGAAGATTGGCAGATAGATGGTGCAGTGAATAGAGCTTTAGTCTTGGAATCAGGAAGACTTATGACCCTGGGAAAGTCATTTAACCCTCTTTGTCTCCATTTCTTTATCTGTAAAATAAACTAGAGAAGGAAATGGCAAACAACTCCAGAATCTTTGCCAAGAAAACTCCAAATGGAGCCATGATGCATTGGACGCAATTGAAAAATGGTGAATATCCCAATAGAGAGATTAGATTTGCAATTCTTTGCTCCCAGAAGGCAGATGTAAGAGTAATAGTTAGAAATTACAAAGAGGCAAAATCAGGATTGATTTAACTTCTTAACAATTTGAAATATCCAAAAATGGAATAGACTACCCTTGAAGGTAGGGGAATTGTTCTCATGGAATGTCTTCAAGCAAGTTGGTTGTGGTGTGGATGGAGGTACTAGACAAGTCTGAAAACTTTATTTCAAATGTGGCTTCACACAGTGGTTGTGTGACTCTGGGCAAGTCATTTAACTTCTATCTTTTTCAGTATCCTCATTTGTAAAAGAGGACACCTACCATCCTGGGTTGTTGTGAAGATAAAGTGGCAATATCTATAAAGTAGATTGAAAAACTTAAATAGATTATTATTATTATTATTATTCAGGGCAAGCCTGAAAGAACCAGTAAAGTATACTGTAGAAAGGTTCTTTCCATATGTGGGTTGCATTAGATGGCCCCCAGAGTTTGAATTCTATGATTCTGTGACAGGAAAAAAGAAATCCCTTCTGCAAATTCTCTAAGCACTTAAAAAAATGAAAACCCTTCCTTTCTGTCTTAATAAAAACTCTTAGACAGAAGTTCAAGGGCTAGGCAAGTGGGGTTAAATAACTTGTCCAGGGTCACACAGGTAGGAAATATCTGGGATCAGATTTCAACTTAGGACATCCTGACTCCAGACCTGGCATTCTGTCCACTGAGACAACTAGCTCCACCTCCAAGCACTTAAAAAAAAAACCTCTCCCTTATTCTTGTTCTCATCCAATCTCTCTTATAAATATTAACATACAGATATCCCTTCCACATCCTGACTTTCCCCATCTGAAATACTAAGGTGGGTTTTAGGGATGGGATAGGATGTTATTTAGGCCAGTATCAGAAGAGTAACCTGGGTTCTGGGAAGGCCACCCAAGCACAGGGCTGGCAGAGTCAGACTCTGAGATGAAACTCAAACCCACTGAGATTATATATAAAAGGTGTTTAATTTAACAAGGCAAAGGAAAAGGTAATTGGATAATTTAAACTAAAGGTTTCTAGCTAAACTCCACAAGATCTAAATGTCCTGTTGCCAGGAGTCTTCATGGATTTTTCCCTACACTGAGCTCACCTATTTATCTAGAGACCCAGACTCTAATATAAATATCCCACACTAACCCAAAACAAACCCCCTTTTGACGGTAATGGAGGTAGTTAAGCAGATAGGCAGGACAGGGCCCAAGAAGAGATTCAGGATCCAAAAGGATCCCAATCAGATTCTCACAGGCAGATGGCTCAGGTATACAGGATCACACAGGAAGCTCAAGAGATGGTTCAATCAGGTAACATGGAAGCAGGTAGGATGGAAAAGTCCAGATATACCAAAGCTAGCAAAGAAAAGTATTCAGTTGCTCTCCAGGTAAAGAGAGAATGAATTCTCCAGCATAAGCTAACTGATTCTCTCTAGTAGAATTCTAGGATTCTTTACTCTGCTTTCCCATGCCTTTGCTCTTTGCACACACACTTAATTTTACTTATAACACATCCTGGTCTTGATATATCATTAGTTGACATAAGAAATAAAATGGGAATTTGGGGGGAGTTTTGCAGAAGCCACAGATGACATGCAAAGGCCAGCATATGGCACTGAAAACACTTACAAATTACATAGCTTCTGATCAAATACTTAACCCAAATTTTACAGTTAGGTACTGTAAACACTCCATAAAAGAAAACCAAAAAATTCAGACTTGTTCTCTGGTATGAGGAGAGAGAAAAAAAAATTATATGGATTTATATGGATTTTCCAGGAACAGGGGTGCCAGTTCCCTAACTCCTATGATGTAGAAAAGATACCTATATTTGTCTCAACTCTCCTAGTAGGATGCAAGCTCTGAGAACAAGCACTATATCATAAGCATTCCTCTATCTTCTGCAGTATTTAACACAGAGGGATTTATTTTTTTTTTAAACTGAGTATGTTCAGAGAGTCACAGAGCACTTTGAGGGTCTTATACACGTATAATTTGATATCACATTTATTTGTATCTGTTTGCTAGCTCCCTACTAATATGTAAAATCTATGAGAGTGAGGCTCACATATTCCTGAGCACCAGTTTCCTCATTTTTCAAATGGGGATAATGATCTCTCCCATGAATATCTTTCAAGATCCCTGTGAAGACAAAATGAAATAATACTTGAAAAGTTCTTTGTAAACTGTAAAGCACTATGCTAGCACAAACTTTTATTTTTAAGACAATGAAATTATCTCTGTCTTCTAGAGGATGAACTCCAAAGAGATATAAAGAAGGTTTTGTTATTTGGTATTTGTAGGCTTTCAGAACCAGGAGGGGAGAATCAATAGATCTGAAAGTTCTTTTTAGATATATTTTCATTAAAACTTCACATTCATTTTCTTTTGTTGTTGCTGCTGGCTTTCATAATTATGCCCTCTTTGTCATGTAATTGAAAGTCAGAATTCCAATCAGCTTGGGCTCATTTCTGGTAATTTACACCCCAAAACATTCCAAAGTCACACTTCTTGCCCTGGCATTGCAGGAGCCTGAGAACTACAATTATACATGGAAGTCAGAATGCACTCTCAGTCCATTGTGTATAAATGGTGAGGAGGGAGCCTTGCAGGGGAGCTCTTACATTCTGGAGCAAGACTATAATTAGCTGTAATGGTACCCAGAGTAACTTCACTGCTATAATTCTCAGCAGGAAAACAATTATATTGCCGCAGTATAACTAGATAGATATGCTGTAAATACAAAACATTCTCTGGAAATATAGGCTCTATATTCCAAATTCATCAAAAAATTTAGGGGGGGGAAAGCCTTCCTTTGCTAATTAAAATTCAAGGCAAAATCACTTAATTCTTGTCTCCCTCTCTGCCTCCTGTCAAACTATGGATTTGCCATCTTACACTGTGTGTTAAAAGTGGCATTCTAGAACTAAGGTTGGGGAAAGGGATAGAATAAGAAAGAAAACATCATATAATGGAAAGAGCACAGGAATTGAAATCAGAAGAACTCCATTCAGCTTCTGGTTCTGCTGTTTTACTACCAGTATGACTTTAGAGAAGTTTATTGACTCTATGAGCACCAATTTCATCTTCTGTAACTGATTTTTACATACAACTGTAAGGTGTATAAAGCACTTTATTAACATTATCTCATTTGTTATAGTACCATATATCTGATTGGAATGAGTGTTAAATCCATCTCCCAAATGATTCCAAGAGATGGTAAATGACTTGACTAAACTCTTAATGACCTTTAGCTCATCTAGTATTTATGCCAATATCAACTATCAGTAATAGTATCTAGTATTGATATGAATACTACTAGATATAAATACCGCAAAATGATCAAGGAAGAAGAAAAGTAAATACACACATATACATCTATATCTATATGAGCACATACACACAAATATAGTAGCTCTTTATCTGGTGACAAAGAACTGAAGACTAAGGGGAAGATGCCCATTAATTGGGCACAAATTGAATGAACAAATTATGGCATGTTGATGCAATGGAACAATCTTGTGCCAAAAGAGATGATAAAAGAGGTATATGGACTGATATAGTCAAAGGAACAGAACTAGAGAATAATTTATAAAATAACATTGTACAAACTAACAACTATGAAAGACTTAAAAACTGTGATCAGTGCAACAGCCAGCCATAATTCCAGAGGACTGATGATAAAACATTCTATGCTATCCTACTTTGGATAAAGAGGAGAATGAGTCATGATACAGAATGAAATTCACATTTTTGTACATAGCAGAAGTTTGTATCATTTAGTTTTACATATTATTTACAAAGGACTTCCTTCCTCCCTTCCTCCCTTCCTCTTTCCCTCTCTTCCTTCCTTCCTTCCTTCCTTCCTTCCTTCCTTCCTTCCTTCCTTTTTTCCTTCCTTCCTTCTTTCCTTCCTTCCTTCTTTCCTTTCTCTCTCTTTCTTTCTCTTTCATTAGAGAGGTTGATAAAGGAAGGAATTAGATTAATGCTTATTAATTGAAAAAAAATAAAATAAAGTAAAAGTTACATTAGAAAAAATTTAATTACATATATGAAACAGGATCATAAAAAATGTTAAGAACTTGCTCAAGATCCCATAGATAATGGAATTGGAGGTTACAATCAAATCCTTTTCCTAATTCTAAATCTAACTCTCTATCCATTATACCATACTGTTTCTCTTGATCTTTACAATAACCCTATGAAGTAGTTACTATTATTATCCATATTTCACAGATAAAGAAACTGAGGTTAAGTGAAATTAAATAATTTTCTCTGGGTTACATAGGTAGTTGGGGGCTGGACTCTAACATTCATTCCATTTAAATTTGCGATCCTATGATAAGCAAGATAATGTTTATAAAGTTCTCTTTACACCTTAAAGTATATAGTATAAGTTAAAGATGAAATTTCCAAAGGAAGAAGGCAGAGGATAAGCATTTATTAAGCATTTACTATGTATTAAGCACTGTGCTTTACAAAAATCTTATTTAATCTTCATAGCAACCCTGTGAGACAAGTAGTATAGTGACCCCCATTTTGCAGGTGTAAGAACTGAGGCAAAAAGAGGTAAAGTGACTTGCCCAGGGTTGAATAGCTAATAACTGAAATGTCTGAGGTTAAATTTGAATTTAGGTCTCCAGGCCCAGTGCTCTTTCTACTCCCAAGAAGTCAATCAATAATCAATAACTATTTACTAAGTGCCTATGCCAGACACACTAAAAAACTCTAAGAATGCAAGTAAAAAAAGGAAACACATGAAGAATTAATGTCATTTTGTTTTAGTGAATTCTTAGAGAGGCAACAGGGTATGTAAACAACATTAGGCATAGAGTCAGGATTTGTGGGTTCTAGCCCCAGTTCCACCTCTGTGTCAGTTTGGACAAGTCATAACCCCTCTCTGAACTCCAGCCTCTCCATCTGTTAAATGAGGGATGGGCTAACTGATTTTAAAGACCCACTTCTAAAATTTATAAAACTGATTTGATTTAATATTAATATTATATAATAAAACAAAATATAATTTAGAGTCAACAAACTGAAAGAAAAGAAAAAAGTCTCCTTTTTGGCACCATCCAATGTTAATTTCCAGACGTAGGGAGCAGGGGAATCCATAGATATTTGTGAGAGCTATTTCAAGTCCATTTCTGCAGATTTGGTCTTCAAATGATTTCACAGATCTGTTTAAAAACATTCAAATCTTCAGATTTAGTGAAGGTTTATTATAGTCCTGGCAACTCTACAACATAGCTTCCTTTTCTTCTGACCTTTGTCATTTCTCTATAATACCCACATCACAGTTTTTCCAAGAGCATCATTACCCCTATCCTGCTCTACAAGGACCTTGCAGCAGAAAGCCCCATGTGTGCATAGAAAGGGTTGGAGGATGAAGGAGAAAAAACTGCTAAGATACAGAAATTTCAAAGGTTATCCTTCACTCAAATGCTGGCTCACTTCAGTTCCCATAAAGACGGTATGAAGCAGTCACTGACATTACCTCAGGGTTCAGTCCATAGTGCTTTATTTGGAAAAAAATGTCTCATAGAAGATTTTCTAGAATGAGACCATGATTAGGTCTTAGCTAAGTTTTGTGTCTAAGAGGACCAGTGCTCTGGGTCTACCACTTCTTGCACTGACATGTCAATTCCCTTCAATATCCACATAGGCAAGAATAAGGAGCTTTATTTCACAGAAGTCTTGACTGTAAATGCATGTCCTTGGCTGCATAATTGAAGTGGTTACTCCTTTGGCAGCATGGCTCTGTCTTCCTCTCATCTTGACTTAAGCAAATATGCAGTGAGCTGAGTTTTCCCTGAAGCTTTCTTTGATCCAAGATTTTGTCATAATGAGCATTGAGGCAGATACAGCCATATATCATTTGTATTTTCCCAAAAAGATCTTCCAGTGGTTCCAGCCAGAGTCCAGACTGGTTCTTTTGGTATCTTCATTGTACTAATAGTATGAGGCTGCCTGCCTGCTGTCTTTATTTCCACCTTCCCTTTTTAGGGTTTATTATCTCTTTCATCTACTGTCTCCAACTGAATACTTAGATAAAACTCTCTCTCTCTCTCTCTCTCTCTCTCTCTCTCTCTCTCTCTCTCTCTCTCTCTCTCTCTCTCTCTCTTTCCCTCTCCTTCCCTCCTTAGGAGTAAACTTTCAGAGTCCACATCTAATAATGTCCCATATTGTCCACATCTAAAAATATGTCTGATTCTGAATCTGGCAGAAGGTAGGTAGCATCCTTTATCTTTAGTTCTCTGAACTTTTGATTTATCACTACATTAATCAATCCTAAATGCTTTTAAAGATGTTTACCTCTATACCTCTATTCTTATTAATGTGTGTCATGTGCTCTCATTTCTGCTCGCTTTACTCTGTGTATCAGTTCATAGAGGTGTTCTTAGTTTCCTCTGAAATTGTCCATTTCATCACTTTTTATAGTACGATATTCAATTACACTGATAAACTACTATTATTCATTCATTATCCAATAGATGAGCATCACCTTAGTTTCAAATGTAGAGCTAATATGCAAAGAGTTGCTATAAATATCTTTTAAAATACAAATACTTTTTACTTCGATCTCTTTGGAGCACAGGCAGTAGTGGGCTGGAGCCAGATTAAACCTGGCTTTGAGAACAAGTTTTAAAATTTTCAGTGTGACCATTTATATCCTAGTAATTGGCAAATAGTACAAATCAAGTTTTTGTTTTATTGCTTTATTGATTATTTAAACTTAAATGGAGAAAATGTTGACATGCCAGATTAAACTTAAAAATATTTCCTACATATATGTGTACATATGCATATGTAGGTATGAATTTTTCCCCCAGAGAGCTTGTTGTTACACATTTGCCGGAATGTTCTTGGGTATAGCCCTAGTAGGGATATAAGTAAGTCAATGTTTATACACAGTTTACTAACTTTTGGGGCATACTTTCAAATTGCTTACCAAAATGCCAGACCATTTTACATCTCCATAAAGCCCCTCCAAAATTTATAATTTTCTACTATTGTCATCTTTTCAGTGTCTTTTATTCTTATTATGTAACTTACTCATCTTTCTCAACCATCTATGTAATTACTAATGGCTGTATAGTGCTATTTGGGAATGTCCACCTACCATACATCTTTGTACTACTCTGTTTGAAATTTAGTCTTCTCAGTTCTTGGAGTTCAATGACTCATAGACATATAACATCAATAGGACAACACTGAGGTTAAAGAGATAAGCTTTCCTTTACAAAATTTAATTAATTCTTCTTCCATATCTGAACTTGATTTTCTCACTTTGTTTATTTATTTATTTGTTTGTTTTTAAACCCTTACCTTCCTTCTTAGAATCAATACTATGTATTGGTTCCAAGGCAGAAGAGTGTAAAGGCTAGGCAATGGAGGTTTAGTGACTTTCCCAGGGTCACACAGCTAGGAAGTATCTGAGGTCATATTTGAACTCAGGACTTCCTGTCTCTAGGTCTGACTCTCAAGATACTGAGCCACCTAGCTGCCCCCAATTTTCTCACTTTAGATGAACATTTGATCATAGAATCACATATGAGGCAAAGTGGTCAAAAAGGTCTAGAAATTTGAAAGAAATAGGTTTTGAAAAAATATTTTTAAAAGTTGAGAGTAATTTTTACTTCTCTATAGTATAGGTTTTATAATGCCAACTATGGAATCAGAAGGTGTATTCAAATACATTTGATGCTTATCACTAATATCATATTAGGCAAGTCATTCAGCTTCCTTAGGTGAGTTTTCTCATGTATAAAATGAGAGGAAGTTGGATAAAATGATCTCTGAAGGCCCTTTTTCCTCTAGATTTATGATACCCTGATATTGACTTAAAGACATAATTGACACCCTATTTTATTTTAATGTTCTATTGATGTCTTTGGTTTTTACATCAAAGCTATTTCTGGATATGTTCTCCATCTCTCTACATTCATCACGTGATTAGTCTTCTTTCTTAACAACGAAGGACAGAAACAAAAATGACCACATGTGACAGTGCATATGACATTCCATACCCATAGTCCTCTACCTATTCTTTGAAAGAAGGGAGGTGTAGTTCTCATCTTTTTAGGGTCAAAGTTGGGCATTATAATTAGTGCTTTGGCTTTTTAAGAGAAAAAAAACTTCTTTTGTTCATGGTACATAAAATTGTTTCTCTCTCTGCATCAGTTCATGGACCTTCTCTCAAATTCTTCAAGAAATTTCTAAAATTCCTCCCTGCAATATGAATCTCACAGTTTCTCATATTTCTCATTTCCTTTGATACAAGAGTATTACATTATATTCATCATTGAAATTTATTCAATCATTCCCCAATTGATGGTCCGGCACTTTGTTTCCAGTCTTTTGCTATCATAAAAGGAGTTATAAATATTTTGGTACATATAGGAATGTTTATCTTGCTTTGCTACTCCTTAATTTTATATCCAGCAGAGGGATCTCTAGGACAAAGGTCATCAACAGTTCTGTCACTTCCCTTGCTTATTTCCAAATGACTTTTCAGAGTAGTTAGACAAACCTACTACTTCACACCAGGCTATTAGTTTTCCAAAACTATTTCTGTTTTTTTAATCATTTTTATCCATTTATAGAATTCAAGGAGAAATTTCATAATTATTTTGATTTGCATTTTTCTTATTGTTCATTAATTGGAGCAACCTTTCACATGGTTGTTAATAGCTTGCAATTCTTTTGATAATTGTTTATCCATACTTGGAGTAGCAAAGAACTGAAAATAAAGCAGATATGCATCAATAGGAAAAAGGCTGAACAAATTGTCATATATGAATGTAATGAAATCAAAATGAAGTAAGCAAAACAAAAACGTGACATACACATCAGAAATGAAAAGAATGAAAAAATTTGAAATGATATTGTCTTATTACATTGATTAAGTCTGACCTACCTGAAAAAAAGAGTTTTGATGATATACCTCCTTGCCTTTCTTTGCAGCGTGTGTAGAATACTGCATATATTCTCATATTTGGTTGATATGTTGGCTAGTTTTATTGAACTACTTTCCCCCTCTTTTTCTTTTTAAAAATTATTATCAGGGACAGCTTTCCAAGTGAAATAAATGGGGAGCAATATGTTGGGAAATAAAGATGTGAAAAAAATAGATAATCAAATTCTAAAAAGAAAATATTTTATTATAATGAATAAATATATAGGGTAAATTAATTTTATAATGGACATTTGTTGTGTTCAAGCAAAATTTTGCCATTCCAAACACTTTGGTTGTGTTCTCTTAGAATTATTATTGCATATACTACTAGTCAATTAAATCCAAACATTTTCTATTAAGCACCTTCTGCAATCAAAGTCTTCACTCAAGTACTTTTCTTATGCTTCACAATGCCCAGTCATTGACCTTTGGAGCTCAGAATTCAGAAAGCACTACACGGTCTTGCCAAACTGCAAAGGACTCCAGCACAGTCTGTTGATGGACTATATGTGTGGTGTCCAAAGATCAACAAAATTAAGTCTGAAGGGGCTCATGACCAGAAAGTAGACTGCCAGATGATGAATATTTTTGGCCACAGAAGCTTATGAAGGCCATCTGCTAAGGCATGGAGGCATTGGAATTGGCATGATTGGAGATAATACCCTCCCCAAGAAAGTTACAGATCTTTTGAATAATTGAACTATATTTATAAAGGGCTTTGATATGTGCTAGGAATGCAAAAAAGAAAGTTATAAATTATCCCTGTCTTCAAGGGGCTTAGACATTTATAAAGAGGATAACCACATGTATTCAAATAATTATAATACAAAGCAAAATGTAATGAGGTGGAAAAGATTTTGGAAAAAGATATAAAAGCATGAGAAAGGAAAAGTAACTTTTAATTTAGCAATTAGGAAAGGCTTCATGGAAGAGGCATCAAGTGAATTAGACCTTAAAGTATTTGAAGGGATTTTTCATTCTCTTCTTTAATGCTACTGGTAGTAGAAAATTCAAAAGCTAGAATAAAATTCTTCAAATTAGAAAGGACATTAAAAGCCATTTAGTTTAAATTTATTAAGACCTTTAATGTTATTGGTGGTGCTATAACAAGGTTCCTGGCTCTCTTTAGTCACAGAGACCTAAATCTATTCTTGGGGATGGAATGACCACAACGTGGTGGGAGTGGGAATGGTGGAAACCAGGTTTCTCTTACTGTTTAGGTCATTGCCCCTATCCAAAAGTGAAACTATAGGAAAATATCTAAAACAAAAATTAGCTATGACCCCTGCCTATGGTCTACCCAAAATGTGGCTCCTCTGATTTTCAATCAATCTAATAATTAGAAGGAAGCCCACAGTCCCTCTAGTTCAAACCTGTACTTGACCAAGTATCCCATCTGCCACAATGCTGTAAACTGGAGGTCAAGCTCTTCCTTGAAGAATTCCATTGAGGAGGCACACCTCTTCTTCCAAAGTTACTCACTTCATTTTTAGACAGCTCTAATTATTAGGAGAGAAGCTATATGGTGCACTGAAAAGAGTATTGGGCCGGGAGTCATCTTTAGGAGTTAAAATATGGCCTCAGACACTTATTAGCTGTTTGACCCAAGTAATTTAGCTCGTTTTACTTCATCTTCATCTGTAAAATAAGCTGGAGAAAGAAATGGAAAATAACTCCAGTATCTTTGCCAATAAAACCCTGAATGGGGTCATGAAGAGCTGGACATGACTGAACACAATGATTAGGAAGTTGTGTCTATAGAGGAAGTCAAAATCTGCCTTCTTTCCTTTGTTCTTGATTTTGACTTTCAGGGTCAAGCAGAACGGTATATTTTACATAAAAGGCCTTCATATCTTTAAACATGGTAACCATTCTCCACTTTCCCTACCTCATATATAACCCCCATCCCCAAACCTCTTCCCAAGTCTTTTCTAGAGAAAAATATTTTTCTTTTCTAACTTTCCTAAAAATTCACTTTTCCAAGGAAATCCTTTAATCCTTGAATAGCATGTTATCTAGTCCTTTCCTTAGCCTGATTACACTTTTCTACATAAGTTGGAGCTTGTCTATATCACTTCTGAAAGTTGATAGTAGAACTAATGTAGTTTTCCAGATATAGTCTGATGAAGACAGAAGACAATTTCATTCTCTAGTTCACTCCTTTGGAAACTGAATCTGTTATCAAATGTTGGTTTTCTCTCCCAACTTAATATCATGACATAACTGCTAAGTTATGACCCAAACTATTTGGTGCTGGGTTCTTTACATTACAGAGTTTGGGTGGAAAACTTCTCAACAAAAGTACTGGGCAAGAAAGATGAATTTTATTATATGAGAATCTAGACCTGGAAGAGACTGTAGAGATAATTTAGTTCACTATGTTTCTCATTTTATATAATGGAAACAGATTCAGGGAGGTTAAATGTCTCATTTCAAATCATACAGGTGATCAGTAGAAATATTAGAATATGAATGGATGTCATTTTTCTTCAAACTTGTATTCTTTTTTTTTTTTTTTAATTTAATTTTATTTTATTTTCCTCTAATGTGACAGCAGTTTACAACATTCTTAAACCATATTTTATTTTATTTTATTTTTTTAACCCTTGTACTTCAGTGTATTGTCTCATAGGTGGAAGATTGGTAAGGGTGGGCAATGGGGGTCAAGTGACTTGCCCAGGGTCACACAGCTGGGAAGTGGCTGAGGCCGGATTTGAACCTAGGACCTCCTGTCTCTAGGCCTGACTCTCACTCCACTGAGCTACCCAGCTGCCCCCATTCAAACTTGTATTCTTACCAGAACTATACCACCCATAATAACTTAAGCGGGAGCACCTCTCAAAGAGCTGAACATACACTTTAACCTTTTCTGAGATGTATATTCCTTTTTTAAGGTAAGAAATCTTGTAATTGATCTCTAAGATTCCTTATACCTGGCAACGAGAAGCTGTGTATTTTGGGGTCTATAAGATTAGAGAACAAAAAAAGTCATATCTCTTTTTCAAAATCTTTATATATTAGAACTATTGTAGGAAATTCTTTCCCTTAGACTTTGAACAAGGTCTAAGGAATATAGAAGTAATATGTGATTACCTGTGCAATTTTGAATTTCTGATCACCTTCCTCTGCACTATTCCCTGAGAAAAAGTCATCCATTAATGATACCCCCAAATGGACTTTCAAACCTTGGGGGCTGCCTTATTGAGAGAAATTTCCAGAGGTTTGGTACTGAGTACCAATCAACTAAAAGGGGAGATATGTTTGGAGATGTCAACCAATAACAGGAAGATATTTCAGTGAAATGCTGAAGAAAGACTAACACATTTTCTGGTAGATCAGAGGATCTGGACCTTATGAGTTGCTCAGCAAATCTGTCAAAGTGCATGTGAAGTTAAGTCATCCCACAAAGAACTTTCACCTTGTAGGTGCAATATTAATCCAATAGGCTATTTGAGATGCTTTCCATTTGTGTTAATGCCCATTTTAATCTTTTTTTAATTTTTAATTTTAATTTTTTAAAGATATTTTGTTTTCCCAATTATAGGTAATATCAATTTTTCAATATTTGTTTTTTGAAATTATAAAATACAAATTGTCCTCACCTGCCCTATCTTAGAAATGGTAAGCAATTTGATATAGGCTGTGCATGTATTATCATGCAAAATATATTTCCATATTGTTCATTGTTGTAAGAGAATACTCATGCAAAACCAAAACTCCCAAATAAAAATGCAAATAAACTAATGTGAAAAATAGTAGGCCTTGATCTGCATTCTGACTTTAATAGTTTTTTAAATTCTGGAGGTAGATAATATTCTTGTCATAAGTACTTCAGAATTGTCCTGGTTCATTTTATTTCTGAGAGTAACTAAGTCTTTCATAGTTGATCATCTTAGAATATTGCTATTACTGTGTACAGTGTTCTCCTGGTTCTGCTTATTTCACTCTTCATAAGTTCATGTAGGTCTTTCCAAACTTTTTTTGTAATCATCCTGCTCATCATTTGATATAGCACAATAGTATTCCATCACTGTCATATACCATAATTTGTTCATTCATTTCCAAAATGATAGATATCTCCTCAATTTCCAATTCTTTGCCATCACAAACAGAGCTGCTATAAATATTTTTGTATAAGTCGGTTCTCCACCTTTCTTTCTAAAAAATCTTTTTGAGACACAGACCTAGTAGTGGTATTGCTGGATCAAAATGTATGGACCATTTTGTACCTTTTAGGCATAGTTCCAAAATGCTCTCCAGAATGGTTGTATTTGTTCACAACTGCATCAATAGTGTATCAGTGTCCCAATTTTGTCACAACCCCTCCAACATTTATCACTTCCTTTACTGACATATTGACCAATTGGATAGGTGTGATATGGTTCCTTGCTATTGTTTTAATTTGCATTTCTCTAATCAAGAGTGATTTAGAATATTTTTTCTTTTGATTATTGATAACTTTGATTTCTTCATCTGAAAACTACTAGAAAAATTTGCTATAAATTTTTAAAAATTTGTTGTTTCTTTCTAATCTTGATTACATTGGTTTTATTTGCACAAAACCTTATTAATTTAATATAATTTAATATAATTAATATAATTTAATATAATCAAAATTTTCATTTTACATCTTGTAATATTCTCTGTTTTTTGCTTTGTCATGAATTCTTCACTTCTCCAATGATCTGGCAGGTAAACTATTTTAAGTTCTAATTTACTTATGGTAACACCCTTTATGTCTAAATCAAATATTCATTTTGACTTTATCTTGTTGAGAGATATTGGTCTATATCTAGTTTCTACCATACTAGCAGTATGTTTAGTAGTTTTCTAGCAATTTTTGTCAAATAGTGAGTTCTTATCACAAAATTTAGAGTTCTTATCACAAAATTTAGAGTCTTTAAGTTTTTCAGACACTAGATTTCTAAGGTCATTTGCCCCTGCATATTATTTATCTAATCTATTGCAATAAATCACCATTCTATTTCTTAGCCAGTACCAGCTCATTTTGATGATTACTGTTCTATAGTACCATTTGAGATTGATACTACTAAGATACATTCACATTTTTTCATTAATTCTCTTTATATTCATATATATATGTATATATATATATAAACCTTTTGTTCTTCCAGATGAATTTTCTTATTATTCTTTCTACTTCTATAAAATAATTTTTGGTAGTTTGATTGGTATGGCATCCAATAAATAAATACATTTAGGTGGAATTGTCATTTTATATTAGCTTGGCCTACCAATGAGCAATTAATATCTTTCCACTTTTTTAGAACTGACTTTTTCGTGAAAAATGTTTTGTAATTGTGTTCATATAATTCCTATGTTTTTCTTGACAAATAAATTCCCAGGTATTTTGTATTGTCTAGAATTATTTTAATGGAATTTCTCTATCCCCTTTTGCTGGACTTTATGGATAGCATACAGAAATGCTGATAATTTATATGGGTTTATTTTGTACCATGTAACTTTACTAAAGTTATTATAACTAGTTTTTTCATTGATTCTCTAAGTATATCATATCATCTACAAAGAGTGATAGTATAATTTTCTCATTGCCTACTTTAGGTCCTTCAATTTCTTTTTCTTTTCTTATTGCTAAATCTAGCATTATGAGTACAATATTAAATAGTAGTGGTGATAATGGACAGTGTTGCTTCACCCTGATGGGAAGACTGATAACTTATCTCCATTGCAGATGATACTTGTTGATGGTTTTAGATAGATACTACTTATCATTTGAAGGAATGTTTTATTTATTTCTAAAATGTCTAGTGTTTTAAGTAGGAATGGGTGTTGTATTTTATTGAAGGCTTTTCTGTACCTACTGAGAGAATCATGTGATTTCTGTTAGTTTGATTATTGATATGGTTATGATCACAAACAATGTATTTCCTCCATAGTATTTCCCCATTTGAGCCTGCTCTTCTTCATTTCTTTCACTCTGTCCCTCTTCACAAATGTTTTGCTTTTAAACACCATCACTTAATTCCTTTTCCATTCAGTTACCCCATGCCCTTATCTTATTCTCCTCCTTCTTTATAAAGAAACATAGGATTCTATACCCAAATGAGAATGGTTGTTATTCCCTCTTTGAGCCATTTCTGATAACAATAAGGTTTAAGCATTGATTATCATCACCGTTATATTCACCTCCACTGAAATAGGTTTTTCCTGCCCCTTTAGGTGAGCTAATTTATTCTATTCTACTTTCCCCTTCCTTTTGCTCACAGTGCAATCCTCCTTTTTCATACTTTGATGTTTTTTGCATGTCTCCATAATCAACTTACTCCCTCATCCTCTGTCTATGTATACTTCTAACTGCTTTAATATTGACAAAACTTTTAAGAGTTACAAATATCATGTTTCTATGTAGGAATATAAATAGTTTGTCCTTATTGAATCCTTTCAGTTTTCTCTTCCTTGTTTACCTTTTTATGTTTCTCTTGAATCTTGTATTTGTACATCAAATTTTCTGCTTAGGTCTGTTCTTTTCATCAGTAGATTTAAGAAAATCTGTTTTATTAAATAACCATTTTCTTCTTGAAAAGAATATCGTCAGTTTTGCTGGGTAGGTAATTCTGGGCTATGAACAAAGTTACTTTGCCTTCTAGAATAACATATTCCAAGCCTTTCAATCCATTAATGTGGAAGCTGTTAAGTCCTGTATAATACTGACTGTGGCTCCATGATATTTGAATTATTTCTATCTGGCTGTTTGCCTTATTTTCTCTGTAGGCTAGGAGCACTAGAATTTGGCTATAATATTCCTGGAGTTGTCATTTGGAGATTTATTTCAGGAAGAAATGGATTATTTGAATTTTTATTTTACTCTCTTGTTCAAGAATATAAGAGCAATTTTCTTTGTAATATGATGTTTAGGCTTTTATTAATTATGATTTTCAGGTAGTCTAATAATTTTTAGATTTCCTTTCCTGGATCTTTTTTTCTAGTTATTTGGATTTTTTTTATTTGGATATTACATATTTTCTTCAAATTTTTTCATTCTTTTGATTTTGTTTTATTGTTACTTGATGTCTCATGAAATCACTAGCTTCTATTTGTCCGGTTTTAATTTTTAAGACATTATTTTCTTCCATAAGCTTTTTTAAATTTAAATTTTAAATTTTAAAATTAAGTTTAATTAATTAAGAATATTTTTCCATGATTCCATGATTCATGTTCTTTCTCTCTCCTCCTCCCACCCCCTCCCATAGCCAACAAGCTAGTCCACTGAGTTTTTCATGTGTCATTGATCAAGACTTATTTCCACATTATTATATTTGCATAAGAGTGATCATTTAGAGTCTATAACCCCAGTCTTATCCCCATTAAAACATGTGAACAAGCAATTGCTTTTCTTCTGTGTTTATACTCCCACTGTTCATTCTCTGGATGTGGATAGTGTTCTTTCTCATAAGTCCCTCAGAATTGTCCTAGATCATTACATTGTTGTAGTAGAGAAGTCCATTACATTCAATCATGCCACAGTGTATCAGTCTCTGTGTAAAATATTCTCCTGGTTCTGTCCCTTTCACTGTGCATCAATTCATGGAGGTCATTCCATTTGTGTTTTGGAAAATTGGAAGGAAAGGAAGGGAAGAAAGGTAGCCAGGGGTCCCTCTCCCACTCTCACTGGCTCCTGGTTAAGGAAATTGACCAAGGTCTTCTTGTTGTCAGGCTATGGAATTAAATTGAATCAAGCCAGATTCCAGGGATAGTTAGGAAGGTTTATTTGGGTTAGGAAAAGGAAAATTTGGGAAAGTAAGGAAAGTTTGGTCTTCGACAGTGGGGTCATTTGATTTGAGTTATCATTTGCTCGATTTTTTTCCTAGAATTGTTATTAGAATTATTAGTTCTAAAGTTGCAATTCCTGAAATTATTACTGTATTTCCTATAGTTGTTTCTGAAATTATTATCCTTATAGTTGTTTCTGTAGTTATTATTCTAGTAGTTATTATTTCTGATTGCCTGGAACAAATTCCAACAGTTCATCATTATGTGGCCCTTCTTACAGAAGTGGAAGGTAAGGGATCAATTATTTTATTTTCTGAGAGGGACAAGTGCTATTGGTTGAGTATAAAGCCCTCTTTCTTGTTCATCCATTCTATCACTTAAAGATTTTAGTTCCTTCCAAATCGTTTCCAGTAAATCATTACTCTCTGTCTTTTTCTCTTCATGTCCTTTAGAGACATAAACAGCAGTTCTCCACAATTGTTCAAGATCTCTTAGGCCAATTTAAGCAATGCATTTTAAAGTAGTCCTAGACCACTCTGCAACAGTTGTTAACAAATTGTCACCTTATTTGCCAAATATCTCTTTCAGTAGAAAGGTCAAGATCCAGGTATCTACCTCCCAGCCCAATGAGCCTATCCATGAATTGGTAGGGTATCTCATCATTGGATTGCTTAAGGCATTTGAATTTGGTCCATGCACCCAGCCTTTTGGAGCTTTCTTGCATTGCTTTTATAATGGCATCCCTAACATGATGTAATTGCAAATATTACTCGGTATCATTATAGTCCCATTGAGGATCCTGAGGTGGCCACTGTGCTGCATTGCACCCTCAGGCTTTATTAACATGAGAGATGATCTTATTCCTCTCATGTTCCATTAGAAAGGGCTGGAGCAAATTTTCAACATCCTTATAAGAAGGATTATATTGAAAGAATATGCTGGGCATCTTTTTCATTACCACTATAGGTTCATCTTCATAACTAGGGCTATCACATTTCAATTCCTTTATATCTTGGGGCGTGAAAGGCGTATGCTGTCTTAATGTTTACACAACCCCAGTTCATCCTATTGTGGGCACTTCCCTTAAGGGGAAAAGGCCTTTATAGGAATCAGTCAGTGGTCATAGTTTTTTAAGAGTTGTCTGTGTGGATACCAAGGCAGTATGGGTAGGAACCAGTACGGTAGGAGGACAAGGTTTCCTTCTGGTTGTGGTACTGGTCATGGGATGGGAGAAGGGACAGGAGAGGATGGAGCATTGAGAGAAGGAGCAGGGGAGGGAAGGTTGGCCAGGAGTTGCACAATATGAGAGAGGAGGTTTTCCACCTGAGACATAGGAGAAGGGTCATCCATCTGCATTTTGGGCGCAAAAGGATTTTCCTCTCTTGGTAGTTCAGGAACAGGCTCGCAAAAATCAGACATATTTTGGATGGAATCTTCTTTTGCCATTGGACCATGTAAGGAGTACTTGGAATTGTCCAATTGAATTTGCATGTTGGCTTGCATTTTAGCTTGCATTTTCATATGGTATCCTGTTGTGTCTTAACATTTAGGATCAGGAAAAGAAAATTTCTTAGCAGCCTAAGGAGAAGGAGGCATTCCAAAACATTAAAGGTTTCCAACTGAGAGAAAACCAGAAGGCTTTCTTGCAGAGTAGCAAACATACAGCTTGGCATTGTAATCAAATTTTATATAATGTTATAGGATTCTATTGGATTTTATTCGCAAAAAAATTTTTTTCCAAAATTTTTATTGGTGCTGCCTCTGGTGGTAGAAAAGCAGCACTGCAATTCAGCAGAAAAAATACTGAGTGCTCAATATTGACCTCTAATGGCCAAGAGGCAGCACTATAAAAGGGTGGGGAAGAGAAAGATGCTGGTGGGGAATGGGAATTGGAGAGGGAATTGTGGGTAAGGGGGTGGAGTTAAGGCACTCCAGGGTGCCTTGCTAGAAAGGTAAGTTGGGATTCACCCCAGAGGGAGAAATTAGAGACAGGTGGTTAAGGTTTGGGCTATTCAGGAAGTTTTGGAAGCAGGCTGGGGTGAGTGGGAAAGACAGGGACCAGAATTTGGTGAGTGGGAGAGACAGGGACCAGAATTTTTCCAGATTCCCCTGCTGGATTTTACCCCAGAGGGTTAAGCCAAGGCTCCTGAGCTGGGTTTAGGGGTGAGGACTCCCCTTATCTGGGGTTGGAAGAAGGCTTAGCTAGGAGGGAGGACCAGGGCCCCTTGCTAAGGCAGAGGAGCCCAGCAGGGGTTAGAAGCTAACCCTTGTAGGTCGAAGCCATGGTAGGAGAAAGGGACTGCCCCTGGGCTGGGGTTGGGGCAGGGAGTTTAAAACTTACCCATAGGTGATAAGGCAGCAAGCAGGCAGGCAGGAAGGCAGGCAGGCAGGCAGATTCAGAGTCCCATCTGGGTTGCCAGAAATGTGTGTGGGAAAATTGGAGGGAAGGCTAGGGAAAAAAGAGGGAAGGGAAGGTATGTGGGGTTGCCCCTCTCACTGGCTCATGGTAAGGAAATTGACTAAGGTCTTATTTTCGGCAGGCTAGGGAATTAAATTAAATCAAACCAAACTCCAGGGATAGGCAGTTTACTTGCGTTAGGAAAAGGAAAGTTTGGGAAAGTAAGGGAAAGTTTGATCTTCAGCAAGGACCAAGGCTCTCCACCTCAATTTGGGGAAAAAAGGTGCCGAAAACTGTGCTTCCCTCCTCTTTTATTCTCCCTCTAACACCTCCCAAAAAGGGAGTGGGAGGTGTCAGAGGAAGTTGCAGTAGAGAATCCTGGGAGGTGAAGTTTCTCAGGGCTTAGGTCCACTACAAAATGTACACAGTTTACATGGAATTCCTTCATTTCATTATTCCTTTTAGAACAATAGTATTCCATCACCAACAGATACCACAATTTATTCAGCCATTCCCCAATTGAAGGACATCTCCTCATTTTCTAATTTTTTGGCACCATAAAGAGTGCAGCTATAAATATTTTTGTACAAGTCTTTTCCCTTATGATCTCTTTGGAGTATAAACCCAGCAGTAGTACCCATTCTGAATTTATCTTGGTGTAGGGTATGAGATGTGTAATGCAAGGTGGCTAACAGAAACTTTTTGCTTCTCTAATTTCTAACGGTCACAAAAAAGTCAGTTAAACATCTTAGAATGTTCAGAAAGTCAGTTAGAACTTAAAGCTATAAATAGAGGTGAAGTTCCAACTGACAAGGCTTTTGCCTTCTGGCTTTTGCTGTGGCTGGAGGCTTTTGCTTTGGCCTTTTGGCTTTGGCCTAATTGCTTCGGCCTTGGCCTGTGCTTATTTTGTTTTGGGGAAATTTGAACCTATCTCATTTCTCTTTCTCAAGCCTCTGGGAATAAACCTGTTTGAGCTGCCCTCTGCTACATATCCCATTTACTTTATCTCCTATATACCTTCCCTTACCTTCATTCCTTCTCCAATCACCTTATAATCACCCTAATATCCCCATTTATCCTTCCTTTGACCCAAACTGCATTTCTTTGACCTACTCAGATTATTTTACTTATTTCTTGATAACAGATGTTAATTTATACCTAATTTCTCCCTTAATGCTTTCTAATTTTCCCAGCAGTTTTTGTCAAATAGTGGGTTTTTGTCCCCAAAGCTGGGATCTTTGAGTTTATTGTGCACTATTTTGATGAGGTCATTTACTCCAAGTCTATTCCATTGATCTTCCCTTCTGTCTCTTAGCCAGTCTCATATTGTTTTGATGACCACTGCCTTATAGTACAGTTTAAGATCTGGTACTACTAGGCCTCACATTTTTTTCATTATTTCCTTGATATTCTTGATTTTTTGTTCTTCCAAATGAACTTTGTTATAATTTTTTCTAGTTCAGTAAAAAAAGTTTCTTCATAAATTAGTAAATTGATTTGGGTAGGGTGGTCATTTTTATTATGTTAGCTCATCCTTCTCATAAGCAATTAATGTTTTTCTAATTGTTTAGATCTCATTTTAATTGTGTGGAAAGTATTTTTTGTTGTGTTCATATAATTCTTATGTTTGTCTTGGTAAATAGATTCCTAAATATTTCATATTGTCTAGGGTAATTTTGAATGGAATTTCTCTTTCTAACTCTTGCTACTCAGTTGTGTTGGAAATGTATATAAATGCTGTTGATTTATGTGGGTTTATTTTATATTATATATAAGTTAAAGTTGTTGATTATTTCCACTAACTTTTTAGTTAATTCTTTAGGATTCTTTAAGTAAACCATCATATCTTCTGCAAAGAATGATAGTTTAGGCTACTCATTGCCTCTTTTAATACCTTCAATTTATTTTTCTTCTCTAATTGCTACTCCTAGTGTTTCTAGTATAATGTTAAAAAATAGAGGTGATAATGGGCATTCTTGTTGCACTCCTAATCTTATTGGGAATGCTTCTAATTTATCCTCATTGCAGATGATGCTTGCTGATGGTTTTAAATATGTGCTGTGTATTACTTTTAGGAAAGGCCTTTTTTTCCTGTACTTTCTAGTGCTTTCAATAAGAATGAGTGTTGTATTTTGTCAAAGTCTTTTTCTACATCTATTGAGATTATCATGTGATTTCTTTTGGTTTGATTGTTGATATGGTCAATTATGTGGATGGTTTTCCTAATGTTAAACTGTCCTTGCATTCCTGGTATAAATCCCACCTGATCATAGTGAATAATCCTAGTGATCACTTGCTGGAGTCTTTTTGCTAATATTCTATTTAAGATTTTTGCATCTTTGTTCATTAAGAAGATTGGTCTATAGTTTTCTTTCTCTGTTTTTGGTCTACTTGGCTTTGGAATCAGTACCATATTTGTGTCATAAAAGAAATTTGCTTGCTGATGGTTTTAAATATGTATTGTGTATTATTTTTAGGAAAGGCCCTTCTATTCCTGTACTTTCTAGTGCATTCAAAATTAGATTATTAGATTAACTAGTACTTTATATATTTTATTTGTTTTTTCAAAGTACCAGCTCCTAGTCTTATTTATCAATTAAATAGTTCTTTTACTTTCAATTTTATTTATTTTTCCTTTAATTCTTAGGATTTCCAATTTAGTTTTTATCTGGAGATTTTTAATTTGTTCTCTTTCTAGTTTTTTAAATTTTCATGCCCAATTCATTGACCTTTTCCCTCTCTGATTTGTTGATATATGCACTCAGGGATATAAATTTTTCTGAATACTGCTTTGGCTACATCCCATAAATCTTGATATGATGTCTCCTCATTATCATTCTTTTGAATGAAATTATTAATTATTTCTATGATTTGTTTTTTAGCCATCCTATTTTGGAGAATCATATTTTTAAATTTCAAATTAATTTTTTATTTGCCCCACTGTGTACCCTTACTAATTATTATCTTTATTGCACTTTGTTCTGAAAAGTTTGCATTGCTGTTTTGAATTTATTTGCAATGTTTTTATGTCCTAGTACATGGTCAGTCTTTGTGAATGTACAATTCCATAAACATTTGAATCTCCTTTTCCATTTGGCTAATTCTATTTTTAAAGAAACTGTTTTATTCATTAGATTTTTAAATTTCTTTTTTCATTTAGCCAATTATGCTTTGCATTGCTTCCATTTCTCTCTTCCTTTTTTCATTTGCCTCTCTTAATTGATTTTTGAAATCCTTTTTGAGTTTTTTCAGAGCCTGAGTGAATTCACATTTTACTTTGAAGTTTTGCATGCACCTGATTTGATCTCAGTATCCTTTTCTGAGTCTGTGCCTTGCTCTTATTTGTCTCTATAATAATTTTCTATGGCTAGGTGTTAGTGTTTTTTTTTATATTTACTCTTTTTCCCAGCCTCATCCATCTTAATCTTAAAAAAAAATTAGTGGTGGAAAAAATAAAGTTTTTCTATAGCAGAGAACTATATGTGTTATACTTTTATATATCATTAGAATATGAGGTATAATAGGCATAAGTTTAAAAGTAGGTGTGTAAGCAGGCTAGGAAAAGCCTTAGCTGGAGGTCATGGTCATTCTGAATGGAATGCAGGGGAAGAAGGAAGTGGCTTGTGCCTGAGAGAGACTCCGTGGGGGTTGGGACAAAAACCGTTGCTGACCCTGGGAGATCTCAGAGCTAGGGGAGTTGTATCCAGATTCCCTGGGATCCTGGAGAGTGGTGAAGGCTTACAGCAGAGGATATCAGACCTACAGAGCAGCACCAAGTAGGGAGTGGTTTGTGATCTGTTGGACAGCATTGCAAACTTTCTCTCCCTACCTGGATACCTTGGATCATCTGTTCTGGTGTAGTTGACTCCTGGCATCCTGAAACCATTCCTGCATTAGTCATGAGATCCCAAGTAATGCCATCTTCAGGTCCTTAGCTAAGCTGACCAAAACTGGCTGGAACCAGGTTGGGAGGAACTTTCCCCTTGTGACTCCAGTACTGCTTTCTTTGGGCTCTGTCTTGCTTTAAGTCCCTTTCCCTTGACCCTGTGGTTTGCCCATAGTCTGTAAGTGTAGAAAAATCCTATTCCCATCCTTTACCTTAGTTTGTCCCTGATTAAAATGTGTTATTAAACTCTTGCCTTTTCTTATCCGCTTCCATAGGCTCTGTCTTATTAATGCTGGTTGGCAGTTGGAGACCAAAAGCCATTTCTGTTACGGACATCCAAACAGACATTATAACCCAGTCTCCCTACTTGTTGGGCCCTTCCTGTCATTCCTGTCTCCCACATACCCACCTGGACCCATATTTACTACTTAAGGCACCTTTCCCTGGTTTCTCCCTTAATATAGCTTCTTCAGCAATGCAGAGATCCAGAGCAAGGTGGAGGGACTTATGAGAAAGAAAACTAGCCCCCCCCCCCCCACCTCCGACCTTGCAGTAAATTCAGGTTAAAGTATAAAGAGTATTGTTGGGAAATTCCCACCCTACTCTACCAGCACATTGGACCAAACTTAAAACCAGCTGTCTTGAATTTATTTCTTAGTTTGGAAATCTCATCTTTGCTCATTTATATTACAATCTTGAATCCAAAACAAAGTTTCCATTGTGTTCCCATGTATGAAATGCTAAATTTTTGTCTCTTAAGTCATACAAACCCTAACTACAGATGTTTCCTTGTCTACTTAAAGTGTAATAATAGCTCATATTTACATAACATGTATAAATTACAATTCTTACAAGTACCAAAAAAGCAGATAGTTTGCTCATTATTCTTTTTCTTTTAGATGAGGAAACTGAGGTACAGATATACAGCTAGTAAATTTCCAAGTCAGGATCCACATCCAAACATCCTGATTTCATATATCCAGGATGTCCCCAAAAGTACTAGTGTAGTTTTCAGCTTATTAAAGTTTATTAACACTTTAAAAAGCACCAAAACTTTTGGAATACCCTGTAATTATTTCAATGTCTTTATGTTTTTTTTAGAAATTCAAGTTTGGAGGAAATTTTTCCCACATCAATATCTCTTAAAGTTCATCTAAAAATTCTTTTATACATTTCTTGATACTACATTAAAAAAAACACTTGGCAAAGAAAATAGAGGCCATTTGTCATGAGTTTCCTCTTCTTCCCTTTTCTACATCTCAAAATCACTTGACATTGTCTCACCTTGTCACCCTTTGACTTTGACTTAGAGGTGGCCCTATGTATATAAGGCCAAAGTACTTATATACATCCTTTACCCTATCTCCTCTCCTCCAATTGATTGTTTCCTCAATTATTCCCTCTATCTTTGTGTCTAATCTTCACTCTCCTAGTCTGCTTCCTACAATTGTGCCCAGGGCTTCCCCATCCTTAAAAAGAAACCAGTAGATCCTGTCATCTCCTTAAGTAATCATTTTATATTTTTCCTCTCTTCCACAGTCCTTATCTTCCTGTCCATGCTTCTGATTTTTTGGACTTCACCTCTATTCTTTTTTTTTTTTTTAATTTTTTTAAATTTTTATTTTTTTTTAACATTTATTAATAATCATTTTTAACATGATTACATGTTTCATGCTCCTATTTTCCCCTTCACTCCCCGCACTCCCCCCACCCATGGCCGACGCACTTTTCCACTGGTTTTGTCATGTGTCCTTGATCAAGACCAATTTCCCAATTGTTGGTGGTTGCATTGGTGTGGTAGTTTCGAGTCCACACCCTCAATCATGTCCGCCCCGACCCATGCGTTCAAGCAGTTGCTTTTCTTATATGTTTCCTCTCCTGCAGTCCTTCCTCTGAATGTGGGTAGCATTCTTTACCATAAATCCCTCAGAATTGTCCTGGGTCATTGCATTGCTGCTGGTACAGAAGCCCATTACATTCAATTTTACCACAGTATATCAGTCTCTGTGTACAATGTTCTTTTGGCTCTGCTCCTTTCACTCTGCATCAGATCCCGGAGGTCTCTCCAGTTCGCCTGGAACTCCTCCAGTTTATTATTCCTTTTAGCACAATAGTATTCCATCACCCGCATATACCACAGTTTGTTCAGCCATTCCCCAATTGAAGGACATACCCTCCTTTTCCAGTTTTTTGCCACCACAAAAAGCGCAGCTATAAATATTTTTGTACATGTCTGTTTATCTATGATCTCTTTGGGAGACAAACCCAACAATGGTATGGCTGGGTCAAAGGGCAGGCATTCTTTTATAGCCCTTTGAGCATGATTCCAAATTGCCAGCCAGAATGGCTGGATCAGTTCACAACTCCACCAGCAATGCATTAATGTCCCAATTTTGCCACATCCCCTCCAACATTCATTACTCTCCCCTTCTTTCATTTTAGCCA
>NC_058131.1:385682846-385746765 GCF_016433145.1 Gracilinanus agilis | reverse complement strand
GCAGAAGGTAGTGAAAGTCCGTGGGCTGGAGATCTTTATTCGCACCTGAGGCAATGCCTTCAGTGCTTGGGAAAGGCCGAGTTTTAGGGGCCTTTGTCCCTGCCGGAGGTGGTGCCTTCACCCACGTGGGCGCTCAGGGAGAGTCCCAGCCACCTGGGGTCCCTCGTCTTGCAGCGCACAGGTACGGGCTCAGGGGCTGCCAGTGATTTTCTGGTTGCCCCAGTCCTGTTTACCAGCTTGTGCGGTGTGGGGGGTGGGGGAGGGGCTTCTTCCTCTCGTGTTTTAGTGTGAACTGTTTCACCCCTTTAAAGTGTGGAAATGCCCCGATTCTGCCTACCTTCAATGCTGCGCCCTGTTGTGGGGTTCCTTCGTTCCTCTGGACTCGTTTTTATTTCCCCTTGAGGGGTTCTGTGTGGTTCGGTCAGGAGAGATCGAGCAGCTGCTCCTTACTCTGCCGCCATCTTAACCGGAAGTCCCCTTCACCTCTATTCTTTAGCTACCTTCTCACTGTAGAACTTCCTTGGGTACTCTCAGTCTTCTGGGCTAAAGGAGCAGAACATCCATCATCCTCTTCTCACTTTGGAATATCCTCTCTCCTTGCTATCTCTCCTTCTCCCCTTGGTTGGTTCCTAATGGAGTTTCTAGTCCCAAGAAAACCCCTTTGCTGAGGAGTTCAGGCCACCTAACCTCTCTCTTCCTGACTCTGTTACTGACTTTCCAAACTTTGATAGCATGCTCCTGAACAGGTACATAACTCCATGGTTCAAATTTCTTTTATGTGTTGACTTCCTTAATTAAAATGTAGGCATTTTGAGGGCAGGGGCTGACTTTTCCTTATACTTTTGTCCTCAGTGAATTGTAGAATGCCTAGATCAAAACAATTTTTTCTAATAAATACTTCATGCCTGGCCTTTCACAATCATTTTGGACAGAGAAGTTTTCTTCCCTTATTTCCTCCAATTAACAATCAATCAGAAAGGATTTATAAAGCAGCTATAAGGTACTAAGTATTAGTGATGCAGAGACAGAAGTAAAATTGTTCTAACCCTGAGAGAATGTACATCCTAATGGGAGAGACATGTACACCTAGAAATAGATGCAAAATAGGTATGAAGTAAATGCAGCATAGTTTGGGTTGGATGGCATGAAGAGATGAGGTGATGAGTGAATGAAGGAATTATGGAGAAGATTATGCCTGAATTGATTATCAAAAGAAACTATGGATTCCAAAAGTGAGAGGTGATGAGAAAGGGCATCCCAATATGGGATGCCCTCTTTGTCTCTCTCCCTCCCACTTTCCCTCCCTATCTCCTTCCTTCCTTTTCTCCCTCCCTCCACCTTCCTCAAAATAACTTTGTGTAGATAGTTTTCATTTTTATATCACCTTTATCTTAAAATATATACTTCCCCTTCCTCTAAGACCCATTCCTTACAACAAAGAACAAAATAGGGGAAAGTTAGTAAAATAATTAATAATCTAAGTGACATCAACTAAAACTGACAGTACCTGAAATGTACCAAATTAAAAGTCTTCCACTCACTGTAGCAAATAAATTGCATTGGAGATGCATTTTCTCATGTCTTCATAGGGAATAATATTTTTTATAAAATTAATTAATTTATTTATTTAGAATATTTTTTCATGGTTACATGATTCATGATTTTTCCCACCCCTTTTCCCTCCCCACTCCTGGAGCTGACAAGCAATTCCACTGGGTTATACATGTATCATTGTTCAAAACCTATTTACATATTTTTCATATTTGCAGTAGAGTTATCTTTTAATGCCAATACCCCAATCGTAGGCCCAGTGAACCACATGATCTGTCCTATGTTTTTCTTCTGCATTTCTACTCACTGGAAATAATTTTTGAAAACAATTCTTGGATAATATAATGAATTGCCTATGGTTTGGGGGTATTTTTGTTTATATATTTTATTTTTCTGTTTGCCTCAATTTGCATCAGCATATAGATCTTTTCATGCTTCTTTGTATTATTTGTTATTAATCAATCTTTATGGCATAGTAATATTGCATTACATTTATATGTAACACAATTTGTCTAGTTATTAATGGACACAGTTTGTTTCTAATCCTTTTCTACTAAAAAAAAACTACTAAAATATTTTTATGTATGGGAACTTTTTGCCTTTAATCTTTTTTGGATATATGTCTATAAGTAGGATCTCCAAGTCAAAAGGCATAGACATTTTCATCACCTTAGCATAATAACAAGTTGCTTTCCAGAATAGTGGAACCAATTCATGGCTTCCATAGCATGTATTAATTTGCCTTTATCTTCACAACTCATTGCATATTAATTATTCAAATGGGGGGGTTAGTTTTGTCACTTTTCTAGGTGTGAGGTCAAACTTCAATGTACTTTTGATTTTCATTTCTCTTATTATTAGTAATATGGAGGAATATTTCATGTCTGTTAATGCTTTCCAATTTTTCTTTTGAAAACTGCTTATTCATAGTCTATGTAAAGATATCCCTTGGAAAGCAGCTTTTGGTCTTTCTTATATTAATTTCCTATAGCTTTTCAAAGATGTTTTGTGCAAAGATATTTTCCCAGTTGATTACTTCCCTTATGTTAGTTGCATTATTTTTGCTTATAAAAAATTTAGTATAATATAATCAAGTTTTTGTTTTATATTTTGTTTCTATCCCTTTTATATTGTTAGAACTCAGTTTTTGATCATAGCTGTGAGTTTTATCTGGTTTAGTACTTTTGCACATGAATGACAGGAGATCTGAGGATATGAAACTATAGAAGGCAAAATAAACCAATAATATCATAGCCTCTACAGCTAAGTACCAACCTATAGAGAAAAGCAAACCTTTAATTGAATGGAGTTCTTTTAAACATTTTTAATAAAAAGATCAGAACATAGTAAGGTTTTTAAGAGTCGAGAGAAACCTAGAAAGGTAAATTTATTTGATCAATTGGAAGAGGTTTTATGATGATATAATACTAGCATCCTAATAGTGGAAAAAGAAACAATATTCATAGTATTTATTTTCAAAGTGTATTGAGGTAATTACATGAAAAACAGAGAATTTGACAAAGAGGCTGATCCATGGAACCAATTATGTATTTATTACATAGAGAAGTAAATGAATATAGTAGCATAATATTTGGTAAATCCAATTAGTCTACTTATTGGAATAAAGACTTATTAATTAATAAAAACCTGCCAGAAAAACTAGAAAGTTAGTTTATCACAAATTAACTATAGGAAATATCTCACACTTTATACCAAGATAGAAATTTAAATAGGTACACTATTTAAACAGAAAAAGTGGCATTATAAGTAAATTAGAATCAAGGAATAAATTACCATTGAAGTCTCTGGACAGAGAAAGAATATCATGATCACGATATCATCAGAGACCGTAAATTGGGCAATTTTGATTATGTTAAATCAAAATTTTGCACAAATTGAATACAGTTAAAATTAGAAGAGAAACAGGTAGCATTTTATTTTTGGATAAAGATCTTATATCCAAAACATAAAAACATAAAAATGAAAACTCATTCCAACTGTTAAGATTAAAAACCAATTGATAAGTGTTCAAAAGAAGAAATCCAAACTTAAGAAAAGTGACCCAAATAATTAATAATTAAAGAAAGGCATTTGAAGCAGTTCGAGGTTCTAGCTCATATCTGTCAGACTGGCAAAGATAATAAGAGGGAAATTACAAATGTATGGAGGAGCTGGCACAAAAAAGGCACACTTATGCCCAATATAAGGGGGCACAGTAGATAAAGCATTGAACCTGGAGTCAGGATAACCTGAATTCAAATCCAGCTTCAGACACTTAGTAGTTGCATAACCCTGGGCAAGTCACTTAACTTCTATTTGCCTCAATTTTCTCAAATGTAAAATAGGAATAGTAGTATGCACCTACCTCTAACAAATTTTATAAGCATCAAATAAGATAATATTTGTAAAATGCTTGGAACAGTGCCTGACACATAGTAGATACTTAATAAATGCTCATTTCTTTCATTACTTCCTATGAATTAGTCCAGCCATTACATTTTAAAGAGTAATTTTGAATTATTTACCCAAAGTAACTAAACTTATTCTTATATCAAGTTATACTACCACTAGATTCATACCAGAAAGGTATCAGAGAAAAAGGAAAAGGACTACGTATAAAATAAATATACCAACTATTTCTGCCATAGCCAAAATGTTGAAACAAATGACAATATAGAGGGGAATGATGAAACAAATTTTAATCTATGAATGAAATGGAATATATTTTTGCCATAAGAAATGAGAAAATTGACAATAAAGAGGAAACTAAGAAAATATCTATGAACTGATACATAGTGAAGTAAACAGAAATCAGAGAGCAATCTATATAATGTTAACATCTGTAAGACTAGAACTCTGATCAATGCAATAATAAACCACAAATCCAGAGGATAAAAGATCAATCATGCCACTCATCACTTCTACAGAAGTGATGAATTTAAAATGCAGGAAGATACATACATTTTTAGACATATTCAACTTGGAGATTTGTTTTGCTGTACTATGCATATTTACTATGAGATTTTTATTCTTCAGTTGGAAGGGAGATTGTGGTTAAGAGAGGTAATAGAGACCTATACAATTAATTGATTCCTTTTTAAAAATGCATGATAGTAGGTGGATTAGTCCTGCTCTGAGGGTTTTAAGAGGGACAAAGGAAGAGAGAGTAAAAGGATAAATACAGAGTAGAAAGGAGGAAGAAAGAAAACTTATTGTTTCTCATAATGAAATTGTATAAAAAAGAGTTTAAAAATATGAAGGAAGTTGTAGAGCAAGTTGGCATTGGTTGAAATGTATTCATTTGAAATGGGAAGAATATTCAATACACACACAATTATTATAGAAATATATGAAACTCAACAAGGAATAAACAAGGTTTAAGGAGGGAATGATTAAAAGAGAGGATAATACCAGAGAGAATAGCCACAAGCAAAATAAGTTTCCAAAACACAAAGAGAAGATTAAAAAAGGAATAAAAGAAAAGCAAACAACTAAAATCTAAAGAAATATTCATCAATTAGAGACTGAGCAAACTGTTGTGTTTGAATTGTCATTTTGTTGATTTAGTTGTGTCCAACCCTTTATGACCCAATTTCGTTTGTATTTTTTTGCAAAGAAGTGGAGTGGTTTGTCATTTTCTTCTCCAGTTCATTTTACAGATGAAGAAACTGAAGCAAGCAGGGTTAAGTGACTGGACCAGGGTCACATAGCTAATATCTGAAGCTGGATTTGAACTCAGGACCTCCTGACTCCAGGGCCAACATTCTATCCACTCTTCCATGTAGCTGTCCTATATGAATGTAATGGAATATAATTGTGCTATAAGAGGTGATTAAAAAAAGAAAATTTCAGAAAATTCAAATTAGTATGAATTGATGCAGAGTGAAGTGTGAAGAACCAGTTCAATTTATACAAGGACAACAGTATTTGAATTTTTTAAAAAGTTGAAAGGCTTAAGAATTCTGATCATTGTAGCAACCAATTTCATTTCTAAAGTACTGATGATAAAGCCTGCTCCTCATCTCCTGATGGAGAAGCAATAAACTCCTAGTCCTAGACGAGGGCATACGTTTTTGTTTAACCATGCTTATTCATAATAGGTTTTTCTTATTTTTTCTTTATTTTTTTTTAATTGGAGGTTAGATTTTCGGGAAGAAGGAAGCAATAACAAAGCCAATAAAAAATCCATTAAAGAGTTTTTAAATGTAAAAATAGAAAAGAAAAAGGAGTTAGCAAAGAATCTATAAGCAGGAAAAGTTTGGGAAATGTGGAATTTATTAAATCTACATACAATTTTTTTAACATTTGATAATATTTATTTTTTAGAAAAGTTAACATCGTTATGTGATTCATGCTCTTACTTTCCCCTTCACCCCCTGACCTCCACCACCACCCCCATAGCCGATGCACATTTCCACTGGTTTCTACTTACAATTTTTAAAGCAAGTAACATCAAATTGAGATTCATAGTTTCACATAAAATCATCTTTTTGTATTCTTCTGTTATGGAAATGCTCTTAGTATTTAAGTTAAGAATTTTTTAAAAATAAGAATAAAGAAAACTCCAAGGTCCTTCTAACTGTGAAGTACTATCTTCTAGGATCATAAGATATTAAATTTAAATAAATTTTGAGATATAGGAGATCATCAAGTCCAATATCCTGGTTTTATAGATAAGAAAACCAAGGCTCAAAGAAATTTATATGGTATACAAGGTAGTGAGTAGAAAACCTATTTCAGAAATTGAACTCTTAACCTCTGACTTAAAATCCATAATTTTCTGCTGTACCACATTACCTCTCCAACGGACAAGAAATAAACACATGTAATCCCTCCTTCTGTCCCAGTAATATGCTTTAAATTCTAATGCTATTATCGCCTCTTTTTACGTGTTCATTAAGCCTCACTTCAAAAACTTTGTTTACCTCTGCAGATTCCTGAGTGTCCCCAAAGGGGTACATTATTATGTTTTAGTATTCTGTTTCAATGGGACGTTTATCTATTTGAATAAAGAATGCTCTTTCAGAACTACATTCTAGTTATAAATACAATTCACCCAAATTATAATGACACCTATGAAATTCTTAGAGTAGGCTCTCTAGTTAACTCTGTTTATTGTCCATTTTTAAAAAAATTTATATAGACACCAGAGGTTGTGTTTTATTTCTCTCTTCATTCTCCCCAACTTTAAAAAAAAATTAATCCTTTGAATTATTACTATTTTTTTTGCAATTTTTTCCCTTCCCATACTATAAGTGTTAGCCAGTAGATAGATGTGTGCACATAGTTCTCTCCACCCTCTCTTTTTTTTATCAAAAAAAAATAAAGCATTTGATCAATTTTACAAGACTACAAATAAATCAATTTTTACTAGTACTTATTATATGGACTTTATTTGTGGCTTAATTTCCTACATCTAAAACCTATTTTTCAGGCAGCACTTTCTTGGTAAGTGGTTTATGTTCTGGATCCATCTTTATATTCTGATACTACTATCATTGACAACAGAAATGAAAATCAAGTCCGTGACCCTAATAAGGCCTCCACTACTCTAACCCTTGTACTACATAATCTTCAGAAATATTTTCTATGTTTCTTACATAGGTATCATTTATGTCCACATGAATCACTCAGAGAAAGTTTAGTTATCAAATTTGAGAAGTCTCAGGAGATACTCCATTATTGGTTGAATCATAGATCTTCAGGAGACAGTAACCTTCTCTGTTATTTTTTGTAAAGTTAATTATTATTAACTTACGCAAGACCCCAGAACAGAGAATCACACCTGAGAATACTTGATTTCTTTTTCTGACTTCTGCTGGATGACCAATCAACTGATGGCTTCCATGGATCCATGTGATCAGTATTTCTAACATAAGAAACAGTGTTCTTTTAGAGGCAGTTCAGCTCTTTTTTGGTACAGTAAGAACATCACTCTTAGTATAGTTTCAAATGGTAAATGGACCTTTCTTCCTCTGTGGTCTTATCTTCTTCCACATAAACCATCTTATCACTCTCATCTCTTTAGTTGATTTTTCTTTATTTCTTCCTTAAAATATCCATTCTTTTGTAACTCTGGGCTTTCCTTTCCTAAGAAAAATTACCATAGATATTTAAAACAACCAAAATTTCATTGATAGGAATATCAATGAAGAGACAGACATTTTTCTAGGGATCCCCAAATGCTAATGACTTTGAACCTGATATATTTCAGAAGTAGGGTAGTTACTCTGGGAAATAGCAAATAAAGTATCAGCTGGGTATACATTTTGGATTATCTAAGCAAGGAACTGTGCTGATGCACTGGAGTAGAGGTATTGACTGGAGAAACATATAGAATAGAAAAAGACTGAGGGCAAATTGAGTCCAAAAGATCATTAAAGAACTGGTAAAATGAATATGCCTTATCCTAACATCCTTTTTTTCCCCACAACTCTTCTTCATTATTGGTCAGTTGAGTTATCTTTGTTTATAAATTTGCACTAATCTCCATTGCTGTTCCTGTTAAGAACAGGGAAAAGAAAAAACTGCTGGGAAATTTGGAAAACAATGTGGGAGAGATTAGGTCTAGATCAACATCTCACACCCTACACCAAGATAAATTCAGAATGGGTGAACGACTTGAATATAAAGAGGGAAACTACAAACAAGTTAAGTGAACACAGAATATTTTACTTGTCAGATCTGTGGGAAAGGAAAGACTTTAAAACCAAGCAAGAGTTAGAGAAAATTACAAAATGTAAATTAAATGGTTTTGATTATATTAAACTAAAAAGTTTTTGTACAAACAAAAACAATGTAGTCAAAATCAGAAGGGAAACAACAAATTGGGAAAAAATCTTTATAACGAAAAACTCCGACAGGGGTCTAATTACTCAAATATACAAGGAGTTAAAGCAATTGTATAAAAAATCAAGCCATTCCCCAATTGATAAATGGGCAAGAGACATGAATAGGCAATTTTCAGGTAAAGAAATTAAAAGTATTAATAAGCACATGAGGAAGTGTTCCAAATCTCTAATAATTAGAGAAATGCAAATCAAAACAACTCTGAGGTATCACCTCACACCTAGCAGATTGGCTCATAGGGCTATAAAAGAATGCCTGCCCTTTGATCCAGCCATACCATTGCTGGGTTTGTACCCCAAAGAGATCATAGATAAACAGACTTGTACAAAAATATTTATAGCTGCGCTTTTTGTGGTGGCCACAAATTGGAAAAAGAGGGTATATCCTTCAATTGGGGAATGGCTGAACAAACTGTGGTATATGCGGGTGATAGAATACTATTGTGCTAAAAGGAATAATAAACTGGAGGAGTTCCAGGCAAACTGGAGAGACCTCCAGGAACAGATGCAGAGTGAAAGGAGCAGAGCCAGAAGAACTCTGTACACAGAGACTGATATACTATGGTAAAATTGAATGTAATGGACCTCTGTACCAGCAGCAATACAGTGACCCAGGACAATCCTGAGGGATTTATGGTAAAGACGATACCCACATTCAGAGGAAGGACTGCAGGAGAGGAAACATAAGAAAAACAACTGCTTGAATGCATGGGTCGGGGTGGACATGATTGAGGGTGTGGACTCGAAACTACCACACCAATGCAACTACCAACAATTTGGAAATTGGTCTTGATCAAGGACACATGACAAAACTAGTGGAAATGTGCATTGGCCATGGGTGGGGGGAGTGCGGGGGGTGAAGGGGAAAGGAGGAGCATGAATCATGTAACCATGTTAAAAATGAATATTAATAAATGTTTGGAAAAAAAATAAAAACGAACGAAAAGAGGAAGAAGGAAGAAAAGACAATTTAATTCTTTATTAATTGTATCCTGTTGCTATGGACACTTAGATTATTTTTTTAAGTGCTCAGTTTTGAATTAAATGGGTCTTTTCCATTCCCTAACCCCTAATCTCAACTTCTACAAGAAGAATTTCTTGATATCCATTAATACTAATGACTTCAATCTGAAATTATCTCCAGTGTGTGCGCATGTGTGTGTATGTATATATATACATATATATACATATACATGTATGTATGTAATATAAATTGTGTAACTATATATTACATATATTATATATGTGGTCCATACATAGTTGTTTGTACATGTTAAATATTTATCTCACATATATACAGGTATATTATATGTATATCATACACAGTTTGCATATACAGTTTGCTAAATACATGTGTATTCATCACACATGGTGGTTTGTATATTGTCTTTCATTAGATTATGATTTGTTTGAAGATACTATAGACATTTTTTACTTTTCTTTGTTTGCCCAGAACTTAGCCCAAGACCTAGCATATAATAAGTATTTAACAAATGCCTATTGATTTTTGATATTGTTATGAAAAATACATGGTGGCCATCAACCTGAAATTACTTGTTTATTGAATGTGTGTAGTTCGAGAGAGCATGGAGAATCCATTTCTTATAGAAATATACAGTATTTTGTCTCCCTTAGTGATAGCTGGAGGCTGTGACTAGAGCCAATGGTAGAAAGTGAATCTGATATGTTTATAAACTTTTGGAATGAATATGAATCCTGATCATACTACAAACATAAATAGACTCATAAGGAAAACATGTAGAACAAAAGTTCAGGCCATATGAGAAGGAGTTGCAGCCACCAGTTCAACCTGAGGGGACTGAAGCTACTTTGCTTTAACATTTTTTCATCTGGCCTACTTATTTGAGGCCAAAAGTGAATGAGGCAATGGAGTGGTTGCTAACCTGCTCTGGTATTAGAGGAGTTCTAGCACCAAACAGACCCTTCTGCAAAACCACTCACATAGAAGGAGACTCACATTTGGAGGAGCCTCAAGGATTTGAATAGTTCATTTGGAATTTTGATTTTTATCAACCTCAAATGTTTGATCTCTTTTGGGAATTCTTCCTCTACATACTATAAGTGTTTAAACTCATATGAGTTTGTCCTATTAATTTTGGGCTAGCTTCCTTGTCTTGTCATTGGCTAAGTTTGGATCTCCATTTAGAATGTTTTATGTCTTTGAAGGGATTCATTGTAGAAAAAAAGGATTTCCTATGTTATAGGCAGACATTTTGTTAGGATCTCCCTCTGGATTGCCTATACATTATCAAGATCTGATGTAGAAATGCATGAATTATTCCACATATTAAAGTTTCACCTAGAACACATTGATTTCTAACCAGAGAGTGTGAAACTACAATTCCCAACAGAACTATGATTCCTAGAACCCCACTTACTTCTTGTCATTACGTGCTGATGTAGATGGGATATAAATTGGGTGGAGGGCCATCTCTCTCTGTCTCTTTTCCTTCCTGTCAGCTGCTTTGGTGGAGTGGGGATTTTTGAGGAGGTAAAAAACTTAGTCATGTGGTTCTATTTTCTCAGGTAATAAGTTTAAAAAAATAATACTTGAAGTATTGCACATTAATTTAAATCTTACATTTATGGCAACTAGAAGTGGGATTCAGAACCCTTAAGTGGGATTCAGAACTCTTTGAGTAGATTAGTTTGAAAAGAAACCATGTTTCTCCTAACACAGCTTTTTACCCCCCTCCCCTTCCCTCTGTTCAGAACTGCTGCCTGTTGCTGCTGATCCAGCCTCCTGCTGCTAACTTCCTGGGTGGTCCTTGTGGAGCTGGGAAGAACTTCCTAAGGGGTGTGGTACCCCTGTACGGCTCCCAAGAGGGAGTATTTCTCATGAAGCCTAAGTAGCTTCTGGATGATTTTTAACTCTTCAGCTTAATCTACCTCCACCAGAATGATCTAGAATCTTGGTGACGTTTTAGATCCAAAAGGTTTTCTTGAATTAGCTGTACTACTATGCTTTTTTTATATATACTACTGCTTTTTATAAAGCTGTTTTCTTAGTGAAAATTGATGGATCCTGAGTTGATCCATGTGTTTGTCAACACCCTTCTTGGGGTGATTGTATAATTGTCAAAAATTCTAGTTTTATAAAAGTTAAGAAACTTACTACCTCCAAGAATCCAGGAAGTGAACTGCTTGGAGAAGGCACCATGGAAATGCCTTCAGAAAACTTACACTGCACCGAAAGATCCAGAATGAACTTTGGGTTGTAGTGAAATTGAACTGTGGAGGGTTGTAACACATTTATTTTGTATATATATTCTTATGTCAAAGGGGAACTGCTTCCAATTGGCTTTTTGTTAATCCACCTAGCAATCCTTAGTTTTTTTCTTTCTCTTTTATTCCCAAATTATTGTAATTTATAAGTTGGTTATATTTATGAGATCCATTGGGGAGACTAGTCTTCAAAAAGATCTCAGGGGGATTGTGTAATTAGAATCTGTTACCCTAAAAACTGAGATCAACAGTAAAACTACAATTCCCAGAAAAACTATGATTCCCAGAACCCCACTCACTTCCTGTCATTATGTGCTGATGTAGACAGGCTATAAATTGGGTGGAGATCTATCACTCTGTTTCTTTTCTTTCCTGTTGGTGGCTTTGGTGGAGTGGGGATTTTTGAACAGGTAAAAAAAAAAATTACTCGCATGGTTCTATTTTGCCAGATAATAAACTTCAAAAAATAATACTTGAAGTATTGCACATTAATTTAAATCTTACTAGAGTAAAGAGGTAACTGCCAATCAATATTACATCTTATGTCCCAAATAGGAGAGCCTCTATGAGCTATATCTCTTTGGCACTACGTGAGGAGGAGTTAAAGCTAATTTTTTCATATCTTTCACTTATTTCCCCTTTTTAAATTACTTATTTCATTTTAATTTAGAATTTTATTCAGGTCTAATTATTTTAGCCTGCTTTAATCTAGGCATAGGCCCAGCTACCATCACTCTCAGCCACCCTGGAGAACTGCTCCCTCAATATTCCACCTTCTCTTTTACCAGTAACCCTGGAAGAGGAACAAAGGGTCACTTAAATGAAGCAGAGTGACATGAGCTAAACAGACCCAAGCTAAGCTCAACCCTGGGTGTGTGGCTACTAATCAGGGGACCTTCTGCAGTCAATGAGACACCTTCCCCCCAAACATATTTACTACCCATCCACATTTGATTGCCAAGAGAATGATAAGGCGCAGGTTCATCTCAACTCTCTTTATAGCAATATTTGGAGCCTGTGCAAAAAATTGGAAAATGAGAGAATATCTTTCGACTGGGGAATGGCTGAACAAATTGTGGTATCTGTTGGTGATGGAATACTATTGTGCTCAAAGGAATAAAGAACTGGAGGAATTCCATGTGAACTGGAATGACCTCCAAAAATTGATGCAGAGTGAACGGAGCAGATCCAGGAGAACATTGTACACAGAGACTGATACACTGTGGTACAATCGAACATAACAGACTTCTCTACTAGCAGCAATGCAAGGATACAGAGCAAGGCTGAGGGACTTATGAGAAAAAACTAGCCACATTCAGTGGAAGAACTGTGGGAGGAGAAACACAGAAGGAAAACAACTCCTTGAACACATGGGCTGATGGGGATATTATTCGGGATGTAGACACTAAATGATAACTCTATTCCAACTATCAATAATATGGAATTAGGCCTTGATCAATGATACATGTAAAACCCAGTGGAATTGTACGTTGGCTAAGGGGAGTTAGGAGAGTTTGGGGGAGAGGGAAAGAACATGAAATATGTAACTATGGGAAAATATCCAAAATAAAAATTAAAAAAATATTTGGAGCCTGTGAGCTTTTCTTTCACTATTACTCTTATGGTTTCTCTTGTTCCCTCCCTATTTAATAATGATTAGCAGCCATTTATGAGAAAACTGTCTCCTCTCCCCTCTTTGTATTCTTTCATCTCTTTCCCTCTCAATGTGACCCAATCATGTCCCAGTATAACCCTTTCCACTCATTTCACTGCACCCTCTGTAATTCCCAATCTATCATGAACAAAATCTCCTTCATCCTGGACCTCTTTCTCTCACACCTTTTTGTTAGCCCTTATTGAGACCTGGCTTCCCTCTGATAAGATTTCACTTCCAGCTATCCTCTCTAGGACTTTCTTTCTTTCATTCTTTCATTTTATTTTTTTTATTTTTGTAAAGATAATTTATTTTACCAATTCATGTTATATGATCCAAATTGTCTCCCTTCCTCTCTTCCTTCCCTTTTCCCAGAGCTAGTAAGTAATTTGGTCATGCAAAACATTACACCTTCTTTCAAACTTATCACACTGGTGTGGAGTGTGTGTGGAATATTCCTTGCTCTCCATTGTTACTTCTAGAATCAAGCTTTACCTCCTTCATTCATTATAATTAGTTACTTTGACATCCATACAATTAAAATTTTCTACTCAATCAAAACTATGTTAACTGTAGTTTGTTGTTGTTCAGTCATTTTCAGTTGTATCCAGCTCTCTGCAACTCCATTTGGAATTTTCTTGGTAAAGACACTGGACTGGATTGCCATTTACTTCACCTCATTTTATAGATGAGAAATTGAATCAAATAGGGTGAAGTGACTTGCTAAGGTTACACAGCTAGTTAAGTGTGTGAGGCTGGATTTTAACTCATGAAGATGAGTCTAATTCTAAGCTCTATTCCCTGTGCCACCTAGTAGCCTGAACTGTAGTTTACTGACCTACAAATAATGCTTCCTTCTTTCTCAAGGTGTTTAAGACCTGATGTATGATCTTCCTCTCTTTCCCTTATGGAAGGGCATCAATGGGTGTTTCGTCAAACTAACTATCCTCCAATGTCCTCAACCTCCTTAAGCCCTACTACCTACTCCTTCATTCTACCTCAGTCACATACTAGAGTTTTCCATTACCATTTATGTTCCCTTTCTCAAATTAGAGTGATTGATGTTTCCTAGTATAATATTAATTTACTATCATTCAGTTTCTCCCCATGTGGTAACCTTTCTATGCCTATTCTTCACTTTCATCAAAACCACTATTCCTGGGGCAGCTGGGTAGCTCAGTGGATTGAGAGCCAGGCCTAGAGACAGGAGGTCCTAGGTTCAAATCCGGCCTCAGACACTTCCCAGCTGTGTGATCCTGGGCAAGTAACTTGACCCCCATTGCCTACCCTTACCAATCTTCCACCTATAAGTCAACACACAGAGGTTAAGGGTTTAAAATTAAAAAAAATTGAATTAAAAAAACCCACTATTCCTTCTACTTCTTAGTACTTTCTACTCTTTCTCTGTCTTAGCACACCCCTCCAAACTCAATCCAGTAATAATTCCTTAAAATGTTACACTGCCTTTTGCTCTTTAATTCACTGACTCCTTCTATTTTCACTGATGCTCTATAGACAAACAGCAACAATGGGTTACTCCCACCTACAGATTCCTCTTCTACTAATAAGCAACTGAATAAAAGTAGAGAAAATCTCACAATTGTGCTGACTGGGTATTTATAAAATCATGTTATCCAAACTCCATTTGGACTCTCACTCTAGTAAGGTAGTCCTTTTATTCCTCCCTAACTGATACTCTACTTCATTTTTCACAGAAGCTCTTGGAAGCTTCTCTTCTTTCCTGAATTTCTCCATGTGTCTCCCTTCTTCCCCACTTTGATGAGAACCTTACCAGTTACTGAAAAATTTGAGACCATTCAAACTTATCTCCCTCTATTTCCATTCTCATTTTGAAAACTGTCTATATCATTTCTCACTCTTTCTTCCTTTTGCCCAATTCCTGACAAAGAAGTAGTCTTTCTCCTTTTCAAGACCAGTAATTATACATGTGCAGTTGATCTCATTTTCTTTCCTCCCCAGCAGATCATAATAGTCAACATTTCCCCTCTCAAACCTTCAACATCTATTTAACAAGCAGTTACTTCCCAATAGCCTTCAACATGTTCAAATCTCACACATCCTTTAAAAATTTTATAAGATCTTCTAATCCTCTCAAGATATTGTCCTTTCTCAATAGATTTCTTCAAAAATTATTTATATTTACTGTTTATTTGTTCATTTGTTGATTTATGAATTTTGTTTAGCTACATTGAATCCTTCCGGCATCTCTTGTTCACAATCTTGAGCTCCTCCTTCCTTCACCCCATATACATCTAATCAGTTGCCAAATCTTGACTTTTGTATCTTTGCAGTATCTCTTGACTTTGATTCCTTTCAACTCATATAGCCACCAGTTTTTACTTCTCAATTAGATTATTGCAACAACTGCCTAATTGGTTTTCTTGACTCAAGTTTCTCACCACTTCAGCCTTTCTACACAGTGACATTAAAGTCACTTTTCTTAAGTGCTGATCTGGTCATATGCTTTTTTATTCAGCCAACTCTAGTAGCTTTCTATTACCTCTAGTATATGTCAACTCTATTTAGTTATTAAGGTTATTCAAAACTTGGCCCAATCATATTTTTCCAGTTGCATTGTGAATTAGTTCCCCACCAGCACTCTGTGATCTACCCAAACTGGCCTCATCTCTCACTCTCATTCACAATACTACATATTACATCTTTATGAATTTGCATTAGCCTTCCCTCATTTGTGGAATGCACTAGTTTCTTATTTCTACTTCATAGCCTCCTTCTGTTCCTTTAAGATTAAGGTGGAATATAATCTTCTACATGAAGATTTTCTGGTCTCACAAACTTTTTGTGCCCTTCATCTCTTTGTGCCTTGCACATACACACTTCATGTGTGGCATATATATTTATATTTATGCTGTATATATTTATATGTACTTGTCTCCTGTAGGATTAGGGTCAGATGGCAATGGATTCTCCCTCATCCCAGATCAGAGGAGAAGCAGGCAAACTTGAGTGGATGGGAAGGGCAAGAGTAAGTGGAGTACTGCTCCACCTTCCCCCTCAAACCACCCCCCCCCACTGCAACAGTTGGAAACAGTTAACCTAATACTCTTAGAGCTGGTTATGGAGGTTATTCAAGCTTGGTAAATTCTGGGCCAAGATGGTAAGTGGATAGGGACTAAACCCCTTGTGATGATAACTTTCTTTGTTTCCATTACTCTGTCACAGGATAGAAATATGTGAGCCTGAGTCTTCTTCAGATCAGACCACAGGCCCTAGGGCAGAGGCAGCTTCAGTCCCAGCTTGGATGAAATACTTGGCTTGGTGAAAGGAAGGTAGTAAGAGTAATCCCAAGTTAACTGGATACAAGCTCTATCCTTCACAAACCAAATGAATTTAATGATTACAAGAAACAGAGAGAAGGGATTCCGTTTAAGGAAAGAGGAGGGAAGGTAATCTGGCTAAAACTGCTAAATGCAGGCTAGCAACACATTCCCCCCGGTGGGGGAGGGGGAAAGTATATTGAATAGCTGAACTCCTATCTAAACTCCTAAATAGTCTTCCCTCTAAAAACAAAACAGCTAAATTGAAGGTAGACTGTGATCCTGCTTGAAGGTCTATCTTTGAGATTAGCTATCAAAGTAAAGCAGTCCATGGCTGTCAGTGACTGAATGTCTCAGCTCCAGAAGCTACACAGAGTGTGTGCTCCCAGAACCAAGAGCCACGAGTCAATACCCTTGCAAGAGGGGTGACCTGGCTTTTATATCAGGACTCCAACTGCCCTTAACTGCCCCCTCCCTTGGAGTTCTGAGGGGCACTATGGAATTCTGTGATGCAGCTTGAACCCTTCTCAGAAACACAGATATTACACTCCTTGATTAAAATATAAGCTTATTGCAAGCAGGGATCATTTTATTCTTTGGAGCTATACTCTCAGCTCCTAGCACAGCATCTTATCCACAGTGGGAGCTAAAGAAATAGCTTTTTCTTGATTTATTAAAATATGAACCTAGTGATTACTCATGAGAATATTGTAATATTTGCTTGCAGAATTTATATAACTTTATTTAGGGGTGATTATAACCTCTGGGTCACAAAACATAATGCCTAGTCTCTTTCAAAAGACTGTAAATTTGGACTTTGACTAAGAACTGTGTTAAATAGCTGTCTTGGGAATCATAAATGACATTCATGAGATGACTAAGGCTGTACCATGTGGATTTTGTTGATTTTTTTTAGCTCAAGGCACTGGGGGAGGCATTATAAAGGGCAATGCTTGAACCTTCCCAGATTCCTGGAGAACCATACAGAATTGGGGATTTTCACAAATATGGCAAGAGGACCCTAGCTTATATGTTACATCAAATCTTTAATTCAGAGAAGAGTGTAACTGGAGTAATCAGGGGAGTCTCCTAAGAGGTTATAGTATTAGCTCAATGGGAAACCCAACATTCTTTGCTCCTTTGCTAATGAACATGAGTGAGAATCAACTTTTAAGTGATCTTCACATGTGCCCTTGACTGGAGCCTGTGCTGAAGAGGATTGGCAATTGTGCCAGGAAAATTCACTCATTCTGTGAGTTAAAAGGAGTGAGGAAGTCTGACTGTTTTGCTTTTTTGAACTAAGTTTTTTATTGGAACAGAAGAAATATTAATTCTCCTTAGGGCTTTTATTGAGAGGAAATGTCTTTCTTTTCTTGCTCTTCACAAGCAGTAATGACAATGGAATATATATGTTCCTACCTGAGTGAGCCTGAGACTATTCTACAAGTCTTTGGATTTCTCTTTTATTTTATGTTTCTTTCCCCTAGTCTAGGTCACTAAACAGCAGTCCTAAGAAACTTATACTTCTGGGCTCATTGGTAATTTCATGAATTTGAGAATTTAGGAGCTAGTTGCCTAGCAAGAGGTGGTTTCCACAACAATGTCTTAGAGAAGATGGTCATTGCCAGAAAGATATTACAACATAAAAGTCTGAGGAAGTCCTAGTTATACCTCAGCCTCCTAGAAGTTCTATATTTGTGAGTTATTTGGATAGCACAGTTTTGAAGTGAATGTGGAATATCTGTTGAGAAGAACTACAAAGTTGTTTCTACATTCTAGGAGTTGGGTGTTAATAGGTGATGGCTTGTTATTTCTTATTTTAAATATTTGTTAATGAGTACTTATAAATTTTTTGTTTTAAGCACTTATTTTGTGTGTGAAGAAATAAAAAGGTGTCCACTATCTGCTATGTATTACTTTGTATAGAATGGAGTTTAATTTATACTTTAGACATTCATAGTTTTTTTTTTTGTATGAGGAAAAAGACAAAGATAATATACTCCAAAAGTTACTACAAAATTCTTCTTACACTTTGTACTTGCTAAAGTGAAACTTTCATTCTCTTCTTGAGCTTATTGGCAGACCTTGTGACCAAGCATCATAGATAAGAGCTACAGTGCTCTGCATATCCTGATTCTTTATTGCAAAGGATTTTTATTTTATAGTTCATTGTTGGGGGCTCCAAAGAAATATTCAAAGACTCCAATGCTTCACATTCATAGATAAATTTCCTCCAAAAATGCAGAGCATGACTTGTCTATGCCAGTCTCAACCAAGTGCTCCTATAAATCCATGATAGGGATCTACTTAACATGGTAGAGGTCAAACACATTGTCTTGACAAGGCATAGATTAGCTAATTGAACACATGACAAATGGATGTTTCTAATAGTCATCTGCCCTCCTTGTTAAACAACTGATTGATCATGCATATCTCTAAAGGACACAATTGACTCCATCTCCATGTAATTCTGACTTTATAATATATTACAATCTGTAATCTGCTCACACCCATTATGCATCTCTCCATTGCCTTTTGGACAATATTTAATTCATACCCATGATTCACAGCCATGCAATATCACTTAAATTTTTTGCTGAAAATTTTTATTTCATTAGTTAATTTATAATCTTTTTCCATGGTTACATGCTTTATGTTCTTTCTGTCCCCTCTAACTCCCCCCCCCCCACCACTAACCAATTGTGGAGAATCATGTTATTTAATTTCCAATTAATTTTTGATTTGCCTATCCATGTACCCTTACAAATTATTATTTTATTACATTATGATCTGAAAAGGTTGCATTTATTATTTCTGCTCTTTTGGATTTGTTTGCCATGTTTCTATGCCCTAGTACATTGTCAATCTTTGTGAATGTACCATGTGCTGCTGAAAAGAAGGTATATTCTTTTTTGTCCCTATTTATTTTTCTCTACATATACATTAACTCTAATTTCTCCAAGATTTCATTCACCTCTCTTACCTCTTTCTTATTTATTTTTTTGGTTTTGTTTATCTAGATCTGATAGAGGAAGGTTCAGGTCTCCCACTAGTATAGTTTTACTATCTGTTTCCTCCTTGAGCTCTGTCAGTTTCTCCTTTAGAAATTTGGATGCTATACCATTTAGTGCATACATGTTGAGTACTGATATTTCTTCATTTTCTATATTGCCTTTTATCAAGATGTAATTACCTTCACTATCTTCTCTTTTAATCAGATCTATTTTTAATTTGGATTTGTCAGATATCATGATTGCAACTTCTGCCTTCTTTTTCTCAGTTGAAGCCCAATCTATTTTTCTCCAGCCTTTTACCTTAACCCTGTGTGTCTCTCTGCCTCATTTGTGTTTCCTGTAGACAACATATGGTAGGATTTTGGTTTCTAATCCACTCTATTTGCTTCCATTTTATGTGTGAGTTCATCCCATTTACATTCAGAGTTATGATTGTCACCTGTCTATTCCCCAACATTTTGATATCCTCTCCTAGTTCTGCCCTTTCCTCTTTCACTATTTCTTTTTAAAACAGTGGTTTGAATTTAATCAGTCCCCCTAATCCCCACCCTTATTTTACTTCCCTTTCTGCCCCCTTCCTTTTTGTTCCCCTCTTGTTATTTTCTAAGGGTCTATCAAATTCCTCCCCTGCCTCTTTCCCTCCCTTTTTGAACTCCCCACCCCACTACCCACCTTGATTTTTCCCTTCTGACTTTCTCTGTAGGGTAAGATAGAATTTGATACCCCAATGGATCTAGTAGCGCTTCCCTCTCAGAACTGATTCCACTGAGAGTAAGGTTTAAGTATTATGTATTAACACTCTCTTCCTCTCCTTCTAGTAATAATATTCTTCTCCTCCCCTTCCCATGTTCTCCTTTGTGTGGTATAGATTATCCTATTTTTCTTATGCCTTCAAGTTTCTCTTGGTGCCATCTTCTATTCCTCTCCTTTTCCATTTTTTTGCATATCATCGTAGACTACTTAGTACCCCAACTTCTCCCTATGGATAATTTTTCTAATTACTATAATAGTGAATACAATTTTTGAGAGTTACAAATAACATTTTTCCATAAAGGAATATAAATAATTTGATCTCATTGAAGCCCTTAAAGAAGAAAATTAATTTTTTTCTTTTCCCTCTCTTTCTTATTTACCTTTTCATGTTTGTCTTGATTTTTGTGGTTGGATATCAAACTTTCTGCTTAATTCTGATCTTTTCTTTACCAATACTTGGAAATCTTCTATTTTGTTGAATGCCCATACTTTCCCCTGGAAGTATATAGTCAGTTTTGATGGGTAGGTGATCCTTGGTTGTAGACCCAATTCTCTTGTCTTTCTGAATATCATATTCCAAGCTTTGTGGTCTTTTAGTATGGAGGCTGCCAGATCCTGTGTATCCTGATTGGTGTTCCTTGATATCTGAATTGTCTCTTTCTGACTTCTTGTAATATTTTCTTCTGAATTTGGAAGCTTTTGAATTTGGCAATTACATTCCTGGGGGTTGTCTTTAAAGGATTTACTGTAGAGGGTGATCTATGGCCTCTTTCAATCTTTCAATGTTTATTTTGCCTTATTGTTCAAAAACATCAGGGCAGTTTTCTTGGATAATTTCTTGTAGTATGATGTCAATATTCCTGTTTTTTTCTCAGTTTTCAAGTAGACCAATCATTCTTAAGTTGTCTCTTCTAGACTGGTTTCCTTTGTTCGTCATTTTCTCAGTGAGATTTCCTTCTATTTTGTCAGTATTTTGACTTTGCTTTATTAATTCTTGCTGTCTTGTGAGATCAGGAGCTTCTACTTGCCCAATTCTAGTCTTTAAAGACTGGTTTTCTGTTATAATCTTTTGATTTTCCTTTTCAGTCTGGTCTCTCCTGCTTTTCATGGCTTCTAGCAGGCCATTTCTGGTATTCAATTTGCTTATCATTTCATTTGATTTCTGGACTTCAATTTCCAAGTGCAAAATTTTGTCTTTTAAACTGTTTTCTTTTTGAACTATTTCTCACTTTTCTTGTCAAATCTCTCCCACCTTTCTCATGATCTCAGATTTGAAATCTTCAAGAGCTTGTGACCAATTTCCATTTTTTTGGGAAGGTTTGGATGTGTTTACTTGTTTGTCCTCCTCTGCTGTCTCCTCTATGGTCTGGGTTTTTTTCTCCATAAAATTATCCAGGGTCAGTGCCTTTCTCTTGTTCTTTTTGGTGGTTGAAGGTTTTATTTCTTGGGCATTATTGGCCATTGCTATGCTGGGTTTTCCTTCCCAGCCAGAATTCTGAGTGAGGAGAGAAGATTCTCTGTATATGGAGTTATGGAGCAATTTTTATATGAGGCTACTTTACCAAGTCTCCAAGGCTTCTACTGTGTGCTGCCCCTTTCCACTCTTTCTCCTCACCCAAGGTCCACACTTGTCAGTCTCCTGGGGTCTCAAGTCTAGCTGCTTTCAGGGGTAAGTCCCTGATGTCCTTAATCAGTTGCCAAGAATCTAGAGATTACCCCATGATCACTCTATTTCTGGCATGCTGGCTATGACTCTGGCACTTTAGGTGGAGTGGGGTTCGGTTGATCAGCTTGTGTCTTGGTGGGAGCTATTTCACACCCTTATCGCATGAAATGCCCAAATCCCATGTACCTTTGATGCTGAGCCCTTTTGTGGAATCCCTTCATTCATCAGAACATTTTTTTTGTCTTTTTGAGGTATTATATATGGTTGGTGGTGAGGAGAGAAAGACTCCTCCTTCTACTCTGCAGCCATCTTAAACCAGAAGTCAATATCACTTTATTTAAAGCAAGGTTGTCCCAATTTTTGCTAATATGGGGAAATGTTTTTAATGCCTTCTAGTCTCAAAAAGTAAGTTTGACTTAAAAAAATCCTCACCTCCTATCTTGGAATCAATACTAATTATTGATTCCAGGGCAGAAAAGCAATAAGGCCATAACAATTGGGTTTAAGTAACTTGCCCAGGGTCTCACAGCTAGGAAATTTCTGAGGCCAGATTTGAACTCAGGACTTCCCAACTCTAGGCCTGACTTCCAATCTACTCAGCCAGCTAGGTATCACAAGGTCAACTATTTGAGGTGATATACTACCTCAGAATATTCTCAGGTTGGTAATCTGTATTATTCTATTTGATAGTTCTTTGAAAGGTGTAAAATATCACATAAATACAAGTGGTTCATAGCTATTAGTATTATCATTATTCTTAGTTGCAAGGAGAAATAATCCTAGGATTAAAAACGTATTGAAGATAATATACATATGTGAAAAAATTTCACTTTGAACTCTTACTGAGCAGAAATAGATGTTTAAAAATTACTTTTCAATACAGACACCTTTCAATTCCTTTTAAAGGAACTTTTATCTTTAATTTTGGGTTTTTTTGCTAAACACCTTCCTTTTTTTCTTCTTCTTGACCTTGATTGACCTTTAGTTGATCAGATTACTGAGCCACCCAAGGACCTCAGAAAGAGATTAATTTTTCAAAGCCCCCAAACTACTCCTTGGCCTATATTTTCCCGTAGCATACAGAATCATGACTCATTAGCAGCAGGTGCCTTGTTGTTGTGTTCAGCGGATTAGTTATGGCCATATATGGCATCTTTCAGAGCAACTAAATATAGTTCCCTGAGACTTTGGGCAAAATAGGACTTCATTGGAGAAGTTAGAGGAAACAAAGCCGACCTTTTGCTCTAACTTTGGATTTTAGATGTATGACATTTTCCTTGGCAGCTATTGGGAAATTGAAACTGGAGTCAGATTGTAGATTTTGCATTACAAAGAGAAACCTTCTAATGGTCATTATGAGAACAGCTTGTAGAATGATCAGTAAATGAAAATCAATGACATTCTACCACAATTGAAAGGGAGACAGTAGCAACAGAATGTATGCCTTTGTTAAGAATGGTTCTTTTACGATTTGCAGAGGAAATGAAGGTGGAAGATGTAAATATTGCACAAAGGAAGGGTGAGAAGTAATAGATAAATGTGCAAGAAGTGCTTTCCCTGAAACATAAACTGGTGAGTACAGTGAGTCAATTCTCCAAAAATAAAAATTAAAAAAAGAATTCAATAAGATTTTTATTTTTTTTAACATACTTAGAGATCTTCCTTGTCTAGACCAGAAACTCAGTGCCATATATATTTTATAATGGGGTCATACACTTAGAAAAGAAAAGAAGTTAATCTATGCCTATAAGAAATTAAGTTGTACATGCATAAAAATATCATCCAATATTCTTAGAGTCACGTGTTGTTAGAGATAGAAAGGACTTCAGAATCATCCAGTCATTTGCAGATTTCTCTGGTGGGCATTGAAAGTCCTTCACAGACTTTCCTAACCTTCTTATACATTATTTATCTTCATGGTCTTTGGTGTAGCCAATTTGTCCTTCTTGCCTCACCCATGGCATTTCTCTTCCTGTTCCTGGCAGTGCAAATTGCTTACAATGTCCCCTTTCTTCATCCTTGCCTCTTTGAATCTATAGTTTCCTATAAAGCTTAGCTCAAATGCTACTTCCTATATAAAGCTTTTCCTTCTTCATCTGCTGCTAGTGTCCCCCCTCCAAATTGCCTTGTACTTATTTTACATATATTTGTACATATATTTATGTATGTATACACATATATACATAAAATATACTGATATATGTATATGTTGTTTCCCCAATGGTATATAAACTCCTTAATGGAAGGGCATATTTCACTAATATGTTTATATCAGTGGTTCCTAAACTTTTTTGGCCTACCGCCCCCTTCCCAGAAAAAATATTACTTAGCGCCCCCTGTCACATACTATCACCACCCCCTTACAGTTATTCACCACCCACAAATGCACCTGTGGCCATCACTGCCCACCTGGATGGATGCGGCACTCACCAGGGGGCAGTGGCACTCTTTGGGAATCACTGGTTTATATCTTCAGAATCTAGACAAATTCATGGCGTATATAGTAGACAATTAAAATTTTCTTGCTTTATTGGATGATAGTTTAACATAGTCATTTGAAATATAAGATAAAAGCATAATAAGTAAAACTAAATCATGTGAACTATAAACATATCGGGTCTGAGAAAGGACATGTGGTTTATCACTCAGAGAATACCAGGAAAGAGACTAGATCTCAATCTACTGACTTCCAGTACACTGATCTTTTTCTTATGCCATGCGTGCCTATTTTTTTTTTTTTGTTTCTTCTACATCAGAATGAAGATACTTATATGTGTACTGAGGACAGGGAAATTTTTTATAGGTAGAGAATGCCTATAGGAAGTGAGCTATGCCTGTAACCCTAGCACAAAGCAATTGCTAGAAGCAAAGTCATACAGAGGATAGATAACACATTTTCTTTTGCCCATTTCTCTCTCTCTTTCTTATGTTATCAAATTTACATAAAGATGAAACTTGAGGATAGCTAAGCATTCATATGATAAAATCACAATTTAAAAACATTGTTGCAAATAAAAATGCATAACATAAAAATTAAACATGTTAAATAAGTTGAACAAAATGAAAATTATTGGTTTTATACATATACATAATATTTATATACTTCCTAGGTATATATGTACATCAGTGGTATGATATTTAAATATAAAGTAGGTTACTTATCCATACAAAAGGATCACTATGGGCTACATATGATCTGGTTTTAAAATGTAGTATTATCCAGGTTTTATTATATTTTTAAATTTTAAATATTTCCCAATTATATTTTGGAGTTGCATGTGTACATACACATGTAAAAATAAACAAATACTTATTGTTTACCATGTGCCACACACTATGCTAGATGCTACACTTGCAGAAAAAAAGACCAAAACTATCCCTACTTGCAAGGACCTTGCATTTTAACATTTTAATGGGAGAGATTATGTGATAATCTCTCCCATTAAAGTGCAAGGGAAGGCAATTTTATATATATATATATATATATATATATATATATATATATATATATATACTAGAGAAATCTGTAAATGATTTGATGATTCTGAAGTCCTTTCTATCTCTAATGACACATGACTCTAAGAATATATATATAACATATATTCATATATATGTATATAAATAATATATAGCAATTTAATGTTTATCAAGTACTTTAGAATTAAAATCTCATTTCTTTCTCACAAGAACCCTGGGATATAAGTGATATTATTTCCATAAGGAAATTGAGGCAGGAAGAGGTTTAGTAACTTGCCTTGAATCACCAAATGTCATATTATGGAATATGACCTCTTGGCATGGGATGCAAGCAAGGTATAGCAGCCAATCAGCTATATTACAGTAGGGATTCTTTACAAATATGTGTTGTATTACATGACTCCTGAAGACTCTTTCAACTCTAAAATACACATAAATAAATACAAAATGATTTGTGGGAATGTTGCTAGCAGCTAGGGGATTTCTATCAGCTTAGCGGTCTCCTCTGAGTTCCATTTGAGATGAGCTTTAAGGAAAATTAGGTATTCTAAGGGGATGAGATAAGGTAGGGGATGATGACGTAATGAAAGATACAAAACATAAATTCAACTTCTGAGGCTTATAACTTAGTTCTTTTGTGAGTAGTAAAAAGAAGTTTTCTAAATGTAGTAAGATAAAGGAAAAGTTTACTCATCACAATCACCCCTGTTACCCATAATACTAAGTTCATATAATTCATTTATTGATTCACTTGGCAAATGTCTACTGAGCATCTACTGCCTTCAAGAAACTTAGTTTTGGGGGCAGCTGGGTAGCTCAGTCAATTGGGAGCCAGGCCTAGAGATGGGAGGTCCTGGGTTCAAATCTGGCTTCAGACACTTCCCAGCTGTGTGACCCTGGGCAAGTCACTTGAGCCCCATTGCCTACCCTTACCACTCTTCTGCCTTGGAGTCAACACACAGTATTGACTCTAAGACTGAAGGTAAGGGTTTAAAAAAAAGAATTATCTCCTTTTGAGATTATATACCAATACTGTTCTTCTCATCCTCTTACAACGAGAGCCATTCCATTTCTTCCAAGGGCTTCTTGATGACAGTAGTGTGTAATATAATCATCTGAATGAAATTTAATCATTCCTTTTGGTTCAATGACATCCAAGATGTGGCTGTTTACTCTTTCTATCTCCTCTTGACCACATCCAGTTCAGGTTCATTCATCAATCTTACATTCCAGGTTCCTATGCAGTATTGAGCTTTATAACATCAGACTCATCACCAGACACATCTGAACCTGAGTTTCCTTTTGATGTTGATCTGGTCAATTCATTTTTTTTAGGAATTACTATTAGTTGTACTCCACTCTTCCCTAGAAGTGTAGTTGGATACTTTTTTACCTGAGGGGCTCATCTTATGGTGTCGTATTTCTTGCTTTTTTTTTAAAATACCACCCATAGAGTTTTCTTAGCAAAAATAGTAGACTGGTTTGCTATTTCCTTCTCCAGTGGATCACCTTTTGTCAGAAGTTTCCACTATGACTTACCTGTCTTTGGGTAACTGAAAATGTGTAGTTTTCATTGTGCTACACAAGCTCTGCCATAATAAGGAAGTGATCCAGGAAGGATCATTATGATTGTTATTATAAAAAGGGTAACAATTAATGAAACAGAGCTCAGAGAAATATTTACTTTTTCATAATGGGTTGTAAACCTATCAGTGATGTACTATTGAACTTTGGAACAACAAATGGGTTTCTTATGACCTTTTAAAGGTTTTATATTTACTTTTTAAAAAAGTGTGAATAATAGATTAGTTAAGAAGTGAATGATCAAAACACACAACTGAATTAGGTTAAGGTTCTATAGTACACATATATACACACATGTACACACACAGGTGCACATATACATACACACATATATACATAATTATATAGGTTATATAGTATGCAAAATTGAATTTCAGTACTGATATATATACATGTATATATTAGTTTATGTTTTATATTACGTTTATGTGTGTGTATATATACATGCATATATGTATATATATATACATATATATATATATACACATCGCTACTAAAACTCATTTTTTGCATACCACATAAAATTAATTGGTTCTGGGTCTTTGGATACAGAAGGGCTAATTTAGTTTATTAAAATTATTTATAGGATTGAAGGTTGGTGACTACTAAACCTGAATGGGGAGAATGATAGCCTTTTATAATACCTATCATAGAAGAAGTGCTCTCATGCCCTAGGAGGTAGGTGGAAGATAGGGTCCATTAGTTAACTAGTAGTATGATTACTTAACCTCAAGGAGGCTTTCATTTCACAGAACCTCAGAATTGGAAGGGATGTCAGAGCTCATCTGTTCTGATCCATATTTAAAGAAATTCTCTTTTTTTTCCATCTCTGACAAGGGGGAATCAAACCTCCTTTAATCATGTCCAGATATGAGGAACTCACTAATTCCTGAGATAGCCACTTAAATTTTTTGCAAAACTATAATTTCTTTATTTGTTAAGTTCAAGAGTTTAGACTAGATAGTGTCCAATGCTCTATCAAGTTATATCAAATATTCCATAAGATGCTTTCTAACTCTGCTATTCTCTGCTTCATGTTTTAAGGATTCTTACTAACTCTAGAAAGCAAAATATCAAAGTTCCTTACAACTCTCTAATATTCTGCCTTTTATCTTCTAAGATCCCTTCTAGATCTAACACACTGGGATTTTTTGCTTCAAATTACATTTTTTTAGAGGTTTCTGTCCCAATAGAATCCCTCCTTCTTTTTTCTGAATATAAGCAAGGCTAGTTGTGATACTTTTACATAATACCCAACATTTTTTCTATCTGTATTGTTTTGCTTCTTTTTGACCATTTCTGTATCTCACCAAGGTCACTGAATTCTAATCCTATGCCTGTATTTCTATATTACAACATTTGAGAAGCCCTAAAATAAATGTTTGGTTTCAGCTACAACATTGAAACTAACATTTCAATTCTGGAAACATTTGCTGGCAAAACAAATGTCTTTGATGGAAATAGTATGTGCTGTTAAGAAAAGTCCCAGTAAAACATTTGTTTGCCAAAGAAAACATTGTACTTTAAAATACTTGTAATAAAAGATGTAGCCTTATAAGTTTAAAAAGAATGAAAAAATAACTTTGATCCTTGTTTGCCATGGAGGTTGGGAATAAAAGATTTTAGAATCCTTCTCCTTAATGTGGTTGAGATGGTCACTACTCTTCATTTCGCTATTAAACAAGCATTTTCTTTTCTCAAAAACCAATAGATACTGGGGGAAATGGACTGAAATTAGGATTTAAATTATTGTCTAATTATCTTGCTTACATTCAGAACATGAATTTTTTAAAAAAATTAACTAAACAAGGTAAACACAAAGGAGAATTAAATTAAATTCAGCAAATATTTACTGAGCATCCATTTTTTATAGAAGCCTATGCTGGATGCTGGAGAATATAAAAAGAAATAAAACATGGTTATTGTCCTCAAAGTGTTTAGATAACTTTTTTGTGACAAGCCATAATTGGGTATAGCAATTACTTATATTCTTCTATAATACAATACAGTAACACCCTTAAAATCTGACATGTCAAAATGCTTTCTCTGTGCTAAATATCCCTAGACTGCAATGGTTTTACACTTAGACATTTACCTTATAGTTCCATTTTCTTTCTTGTTGTCAGCTATACTTATCTTGCCTTTGTATCTACCTATTCAAATTTAATATTCATAACAGTAATTATTAAACATTTTTATAAAGTAAAACTAAATAGTTTCAAGGTAAGAGTTTTAGGATCTCTCTTGGAATGTACATTTTATAGTCTTATTTCATATACTTTCACTGTTATAAGTCATGAAAAGTAAAGGGCACATTAGATTCTTTCTTCAGATCCCTTAAACTCTTTATCTTAAAAAAAGAGAAACTGTTTACTAGATACTGAACAATTATTACTGAATCCACAGGACCTTAGAAGGAGAATGTGGGCAATGTAAAATCCTTAAGAATCAATACTAGTAAACTCTAATCTTTAAAGTGTTCAGTCATACCCTTCATCCACATGTCTCTACACTCATCTGAAGGGAGGCAAAACTTACTGATGTATCTTAGAATCACTCCCACCCCAATGCAGAGAGTCATGCACACCTTATTCTCTATTTGCCACCCTTCAACCACTGGCAGATCTTGATGTTAGCCAACCGCATAAAAAGGAAAGAAAGAACAGAATCTGTAATATCATGTGATTGAGATCCTATGCTAGGTTTGGGGAGTCTTAATCCTTTAGAGACTCTGCCTAAAACACCATCCATGTTTTCCTCCAGCATTTTTCTTTTTCTTTTCTTGTTGTATATGTGGACATATATATTTTAATTAATAGAATTTATTTTCAGGAATTTTAGTCCTGTCTTCCCCTCCCCAGACCATAGAAGTCATCATCTGGCAAACAAATATGCATATATTTTTATTATGTCTGTCATGTTTTCACTTCTCAATTCATTCTCTGGAGGTGAACATTCACAAGTTATTCTTCAGATATTAAATCTGTAACTGTATATGATGGTCTCTTGGTTCTACTCATTTCATTCTTCATTATGCAGTTCTTTCCAATAGTTTTAAAAAAATTAACATGCTCATCATTTCTTAAGATTCAGTAGTATTCTATCACAATCATAAAACACATTTTATTTAACCATTCTCTAATTGATGGACATCCCCTCAATTTCCAATTCTTTGCCACCAGAAAGAGAGCTGCAATAAATATTTTGGAACATATAGGCTCTTTTCCTTTTTCTCCAACTTCCTTGGGAAATAGGCCAAGTGATGGTATTGTTGGTAATGGTATTGTATACATGGCTTTATAACAATCTGGGCATAATTCTAAATTGATCTCCAAAATGGTTGGATCAATTCACAGTTCCACCAACAGTGTTATTAGTGTCCCAATTTTTCACATCCCTTCTAATGTTTGTCATTTTACCCTTTTTTTTCATTTTAGTCAATATGATGGGTATGAGACAATCCCTCAGAATTGCTTTAGTGTGCCTTTTCCTAACCAGTAGTGATTTAGAGAATTTTTTCATCTACCTATATATGGTTCTGATTTCTTTATCCAAAATCTGTTCATGTCTTTTCATTTAACTTTTCCTTTTAAAATGTGGATGCTATAACATTTGGTACATAAGGGTTTAAGATTGATAATTTTTCATTATCTATAGTACTTTTTAACATAATATAGTTTTCCTGTTTATCTCTTTTGATTATATCTATTTTAGCTTTAATTTTTTCAAAGATCTTAATAGCTATATATACTTTTTATCAGTTGAGGCATACAATTTTTTGCCCTATAGTGTTTTATTTTCACTCTATGTGTGTCTCACTTTTAAGTGAGTTTCTTGTAACTAGAAGATTGTCAGGTTTTAGGTTTTGATCCATTATGGGATACATTTCTGTTTCATGACTGAATTAATCCCATTCACATTCAAAGTTATAGTTATTAGCTGTCTACTTCCCTCCATTTAATTTTTCCTCATTCTTGCAATGCAAGAAAATTGCAGAAAAAATCACCCAATTTGAAAAAGAGATCCAGAAACTCACAGAAGAAAATAGCTTATTAAAAATTAGAATTGTAAAGGGGAGGCTAATGACTTCCCTAGGCAACAAGCAATAACAAAGCAAAATTAAAAGAATGAAATCATAGAGGAGAATATGAAACATATCATTACAAAGAAAGGACTCACTTGGAACTATAGACTGAAGAGAGACAATATAAGAATTCTTGTACTGTAAGAAAGTTTGAAAAAAAGGGTTTAAACAACATACTCTAAGAAATCATTTAGGGAAATTGCCCAGAAATTCTAGAACAAGATGGTAAAATAGAAATCAAAGGTATTCTCTGATCACCTCTGTAAAAAGACCTCAAGATGAAAATTCAAAAATGAGAAAAGAAGTACAGGAACATCAATGCTAAGTTCTTTTATTTTTAAACCCTTGTACTTCGGTGTATTGTCTCATAGGTGGAAGATTGGTAAGGGTGGGCAATGGGGGTCAAGTGACTTGCCCAGGGTCACACAGCTGGGATGCTAAGTTCTATAACAATTGGGTTAAGAAGAAAATGCTACAAATAATAAGAAAAAAATTTGAATACTGTGGAGCTACAGTCAGAATAACACAAGATTTAGTAGCTTCAACATAAAAAAAGCAAACAAAGGACACAGAATTTTGTAAAGCAAAGGATCTGGTTTTATAGACAAAAATAATATACCCAGCAAAGCTGAGTATAATAACACAAGAGAAAAAATGTATATTTAAATAACTAAAGAATCTTCAACTAGTCTTGGGGAGCAGGCAAGAGAACTTGGTAGAAAATTTGATCTAGAAGAATAATAAGGAGGTAAATATGAAGGAGCAATTATAAGATACCTCCCAAGGTCAAATTGTTTACTTCTTATATGGAGAAATGTAATTTATAACACATAATAATGATATCATTATTTGAGTGGTTTGAAATAACATATACAAATAGAAGGCTTGAGATCAAGTTTAATATAATGGAATGAGCTAAAAATAACAATAAAATAGAGTAAGAAGAGGTAAAATGTAACAATTATCCCACACATAAAAGGCATAAGTGGAAGAACTGTTAAAGAGAAGGGTAGTAAGGGATGGAGGCTTTGCACTACTAGAATCCAATTAAAAGAACAACACATACAATTAGAAGTATAAAAAGCCTTCTTAACTTACAGAGAAACAGGAAGGTGCAGGAATAAAATAAGGGAGGGACTAAGAGTACTGTTAAGGACCTAAGGGTCTATGAGAAGAGAGTGTAGATTAATATAAAAGAGGGCAAGGGGAAAAGAAAAAGGAGAGATTCCTACTAGGGAGTACAAATCAAGAAATGGGAGGGCAAGGTGAGAGGATAAAGGAAACTCAGGAAAAGATAATGGAGATATTTTTAGAAGGGAATTCTGAAAAAGAAATAAAAGGGCAGAGTGGGAGGGATAAGGGAGGGACTTTTGGCAGTGCAATAAAAATAAAGATTAATGAGGAAAGGGGGAAGGAACAAGAAGTAGAAGGGTGGATTGATTTATAACAAAGAGAGGGGAAAAGATAAGGGAGAAGTTCTAAGAAGGGATGCAAATTGGATAGGTGTGGACAAAAGAAATTGGATGTCTAAGGAGGGATTTCACAAAAAGAGAGGAATAGAACAAATAGGAAAAATGGAATGGAGGGAAATATACAACTAATAATTATAACATGAATGGGATGAATTCACCCATAAAGCAAATGGATATCAGAATAGATAAAAAAACTAAAATCCAAAAATATACTATTTACAAGAAACACACCTAAAAATGGGAGACATATATGAAATAAAAATAAAGGACTGGAGCAGAACATACTATGCCCCAGCTAATACAAAAAGGAAAGGGGTAGCAATAATGATCTCTGACAAAGTTAAAGCTAAAATAGATATAATCAAAAGATATGAATGGGGAAATAATATTCTGTTAAAAGTTTACTATGGATAATGAAGCATGATGTATGCACCAAATGTTAGAGCATCCACATTTTAAAGGAATAACTAAATGATTTACAGATAGCAATAGATAACAAAAAACAATAATGGGAAACTTCCAATTTCTCAGTTTAGAACTACATAAATCTAATAAAAATAAGAAAGAAGTCAAGGAGATGAATAGCATCTTAAGTAAATTAAATGATAGATATCTAGAGAGAATTGAAGAGGAAGAGAAAGGAATATACCTTCTCAAGCAGTACTGGTAACTTAAAAATATTGTCCATACACTAGGGCACAAAAACATTATTGTTAAATGTGGAAAAGCAGAAATACTAAATGCATGCTTTCCAGACCATAATCTATTAAAAACTGTTTGTAATAAGGAACCAGGAAATACAAAGTAAAAATTAATTGAAGACCAAATAACTTAATCTTAATGAATGAATGGGTTCAAGAACAAATAAAAGAAAAACATAATTTCACTAAAAATTATGATGATGAGATAAAATACCAAAACCTATGGGATTCAGCAAAAACAGTAATTAGAGAAAAATGAATGTCTCTACATGCTTATATTAATAGAAAAAGAACAAGTCAATTACTTGGGAATGCAATTAAAATAATAAAAAAATAACAAATTTTAAAACACCAATAAAATATCAAATTGGGAAACCTAAAAATCAAATGCAAGCTCAATAAAATTGAATATAAGAAAACCATTGAATTAATGAATAAATCTAATCAACAAAATAAGTAAACTATTAGTTACTATGACTTTAAAAAAGAAAGAGAAAAAACCAAATCACTGGCATTAAAGTTGAAAAAGGTAAATATACCACCAATTAATATGAAATTAAAACAATCACTAAGTTATTTTGTTCAATTAGTTGCAACAAATTTAACCAAGTAAGTTAAATGGAAGAATACCAAAAATATAAATTGCCTACCTAGACTATCAAAGGATGAATTAGAATATCCAAATACACTTATTTTAGAAAAAGAAATTGAACATGCCATAAATGAACTTCCTAAAAATGTATCAAGTCAAGATGGATTGAAAATTTACTTCTACCAAACATTTAAAGATCAAATAATTCCAATATTAAATAATTTATTTGAAATAATAGGTAAAGAGTTGTACCAAATTCATTTTCTGAAACAAATATGGTGCTGATACTTAAAACAGGAAGAGGAAAAACAGAGAAAGAAAATTATAGACAAATTTCATTAATGAATATAGATGCAAAGATCATAAATAAAGTATTAGCTAGGACAGTGATGGGCAAACTACAGCCTGTGGGCCAGATGTAGCCCCTTGAAATGTTCTATCCATCCCACAACATTATTCCTAATCTGACAAATACAACGAGTAGGATACAATACAATGAAACTTCGAAAGAGTTGCCTTAGAAACAGACTGACAGATGAGCATTTCCTTTCCTTTGGTCCCCTCTTGATAAAGTTTGCCCATCACGGAGCTACAATAATATATCACAAAGATTATGCATTGTGACAAAACAAGATTTATACCAGGAATGCAGGATGGCTTAATATGAGGAAAACTATCAGCATAATTGATTATATTAATAACAAAATAATAAAAATAATAAGTTTACAGTGATCCCTTACCTATCACAGGAATTATGTTCCAGAGACCCCACCATGATTGGAGAAAATCTGTGAAGTAGGGGCGTTATATTTATTTTATTATTTATATAAATTTTAAGGAATTATAAACCTTTCCCACTCTCCTATAAACGTATTCTACACTCTTATTAATCTTCCCCACATTCTTATAAACACTAAGCCACTAAGCTCCCAGGATACAGGACATAGCACTATAGTTGGTTGTCTTTCATTCCAACAGCAAATATAGAAACACCCACTTTGCCCTCAGTCATGTATCAAAAATCTTAAATAAAATACTAGCAAAGAGACAACAGCAAGTCATCACAAGGATTATTCACTAATGACCTGGTAGGATTTATATAGGAAAGCAAACCTGGTTTAACATTAGGAAAACCATCCATATAATTGACCATATCAATATACAAACTAACAGAAATCACATGATTGTCTCAATAGATGCAGAAAAAAAATCCTTTGACAAAATACAACACCTATTCCTATTAAAAATACTAGAAAGCATGGGAATAGAAGAGCCTTTCCTCAAAATAATAAATAATATTTATTTAAAACCATCAACAAGTATCATCTGTAATAGGGATAAGTTAGAAGCCTTCCCAATAAGATCAAGAGTGAAGCAAGGATGCCCAATATCACCACTATTATTTAATACTGTATTAGAAATGCTAGCAGTACCAATTAGAGAAGAAAAATAAATTGAAGGGATTAAAGTAGGCAATGAAAAAACTAAACTTTTACTCTTTGCAGATGATATGATTGTATATTTGAGAATCCTAGAAAATCAACCAAAAAGCTAGTAGAAATAATTAATAATTTTAGCAAAGTTGCAGGATACAAAATAAACCCACAATAAATCATCATCTTTACTATATATTTCCAACAAAAATCAGCAGCAAGAGTTAGAAAGAGCAATTCCATTTAAAATCACTCCAGAAAATATAAAATATTTTGGAATCTATCTGCCAAGACAAACTCAGGAATTATATGAATGCAACTATAAAACATTTTTTACACAAATAAAACTAGATCTAAACATTTGGAAAAGCATTAATTGTTCATGGATAGGATGAGGTAAATTAATAAAAATGATAATCCAACCTTAACTAATTTTTTATGCAGTGCCATGCCTATCAAACCATCAAAAAACTATTTTATAGAATTAGAAAAAATATAACAAAGTTCATCTCGAAGAACAAAAGACCAAGAATATTAAAGGAAATAATAAAAGAAAATGTGAAGGATGAGAGCCTAGCAGTATCGTACCTTAAACTCTACCACAAAGTAGTCATTATCAAAACAATATGGTACTGGCATAGTGATGGGCTAACTTCGGCCCCAGGGCCAGATGCAGCCCCCTGAAATGTTCTATCCAGCCACAGGACATTATTCCTAATCTGACGAATACAATGAGTAGGATACAATACAAAGAAACTTCAAAAGAGTTGCCTTAAAAACAGACTGACAGATGAGCATTTCCTTTCCTTTGGCCCCCTCTTGAAAAAAGTTTGCCTATCACTAGGCTAAGAGATAAAAGGGTGGATCAGTGGAATAGACTAGGGATAAATGACCTCAGTAGGTTAGTGTTCAATAAATCCAAAGATCCTAGTCTTTGGAACAAAAACTCAGCATTTGACAAAAACTGCTGGGAAAATTGGAAAATTGTATGGGAAGAATTAGGTTTCAATCAACATCTTACACCCTGCACCAAGATAAATTCAAAATGGGTAAATTACTTAAATACAGAGTGAAATCATAAATAAATTAGGTGAACATAGAATAGTATAACTGTCTGATCATAGGGAAAGGAAGGAATTTAAGACCAAGCAAGAGATAGAGAACATTACAAAATGTAAAATGAATAATTTTTACTATATTAAAAAGTTTATATATAAAGAAAACCAATGCAAAAAAAAATTAGAAGGGGAGCAACAAACTGGGGAAAAATTTTTAATAACAAAATTCTCTAAAAAAGGTATAATTACCCCAATATATAAGGAACTATGTCAAATTTACAAAAAAATCAAACCATTCCCCAATTGACAAATGGTCAATAGGCAGTTTTCGGATGAAGAAAACAAAACTATCTATAATCATATAAAAAAGTATTCTAAACCTCTTCTGATTAGAGAAATGCAAATCAAAATAACTCTGAGGTACCACCTCACACATAGCAGATTGGACAATATGACAGTAAAGGAAAAGAATAAATGTTGGAGGGGATGTGGCAAAATTGGGACACTAATATACTGCTAGTGGAGTTGTAAAGTGATCCAACCATTCTGGAAGGCAATTTGGAGTTATGTTCAAAGGGTTTTAAAGAATGCATGCCCTATGATCCAGCAATACCACTAGTAGGTTTGTACCCCAAAGAGATAAAAAAGGGTTGTACAAAAATATTCATAGCTGCTCTCTTTGTGGTGGCCAAGAATTGGAAAATGAGGGGGTGTCCCTCAATTGGGAAAAGGATGAACAAATTGTGGTATATGATGGTGATGGAATACTATAGTGCTATAAGGAATGATGAACTCGAGGATTCCTATATGAACTGGAAGAACCTCCATGAACTAATGCAGAGTGAAATGAGCAGAACCAAGAGAACATTATATGCAGAAAGTGAAACATTTGTGGAACAATCCAATATGATGAACTTTGCTACTAGTAGCAATACAATGATCCAGGACAATCCCAAGGGACTTATGAGAAAGAATGCTGTCCACATCTAGAGAAAGAACTGTGGGAGTAGAAAAGCAGACTCATCATCACTTATTTATATGGATATGTGATTTGGAGTTTTGGTCTCAAAAGATTGCTCTATTGCAAAAATGAATAATATGGGAATAGGTATCAAGGTATAATATTTATATATCCAGTGGAATTGTTTGTCAGCTCTGGGAGTTGTGTAAATGGAATTAGCTCACCCTCATTCATTTGTGTAGACTCTAGCCACCAGAAATAATGTCACCCCACCCTACTTAGAACTAAGTGGGGAGGGGGGAGGTATATTACCCACACGAGATAGTGAGGGACAAATAAAAAACAAGGGACTGCCCTTTGAGCAGTCCAAAACAGTGTTGTGGCTGCCATTTGTCCACTTGAAATTGGAGGTGGACGCAGGAAGTGACAAAAGATGCTATCTTTTAAATATGATGGTAACTTCCTGTGGAGGTGGTCTGCACTTCGAACTTGGTGTGGAAGGATCTCTGGTGAGACCTCAGACTGCTTCTCTTTGAATTGTCACTTGGGTAAGTCAGGCTGACTCTCTTTTTCTCTTTCCTTTGGTGTTTCTGGAGACTCTAACCTCAAGGAGGCCTCTCTTATTAGAGGAGGCCTTGTGGCTAGAAGTCTTGTTAAATTCACCTCTGTGCCCCTCTGCTGAGGCATCTAAATTCTTACCTAGTCCAGGCCTCTGGTCTGGGCCAGAGTTTCTCTCTTTCAATTTCCATACCTTCAACCTTTCTAATTGTAAATAAACCACCATAAAAGTCATCCTTACTTGGGTCTATTTTATTTTGAAATTCAGTTCATCGATTTCTGACAACCATTCCTTAAATATCTAGTTTCTCCTCTTACAGAGAGGGGAGGGAAGAAGAGAGGGGAAAAATGTATCATGGAAACATGGAAAAATATTTTTAAAAATAAAAAATTAAATAAAAATGAAAACAAAGGACAGTTTAGGTACCATCTTCTATAGATGACATTTCCTATTCAATTGTTACTATTCTTAACTCTGAAATTACTTCATATTTAATTAGTATATACTTCATATTTATAGACATTTCCTTCCTGTTGTGAAGATAGGATTAGCTCTCCCCTTGTCTGTTTTTAGTTAAACAAATCAAGAACTTAAACTATCCCTCCTTGACACTAAGCAAGAGAGTAAGCTCAGACCTCCAAATGTCACTGCACTCCTTCCACCCCTTTGGGCAGTGCTAGGCAAATTGAAAGACTTCAAATAGTTCCCCTAAAGTGGGGGAGCTACAGGAAGTGACATTGAGAAAACTGCTTTAAAAAGGTCACCTTGAGGACTGAGTGACTCTCTCTTCATCAGTGAGCAGGACTGGAGGAGGAGACTCTTTCCCTGGATCCTGCATAGGCTTGTGGTGGTGAGCTTCTTGGCACTTTGGTGGTATATGCCCTTCACTGTAGAATATAAGTTCCTTAGAGGAAATTGCCTCACTTTTGTTTTTGTATCTTCAGTTCCAAGCACAGTACCTGGCATATAATAGGTCCTCAAAAAATCTTTCTTGAGAAATATCTGGTAAGTTACAATCTATAACCTAGCAGAAGAATGCACTGGAATTTTGCTCATTCTCATTACTCTCTAACCTCCATCTTTTGAACTAGAAAAAAAATGGCACATATAATTCATTATCTCCATTGAAAATAATAGTTTATATTGATATTATGATTTATCATTTTAAACAGTGTTTTCCTCATTCATATTTATATTTTTATTCTGGTTTATAAAAAAACTAATTCAAAGAATTTTCATGAAGCTTAATCTGTTCTGTTTAGCAGGCACTGAATCTCACTACTAGATACATGCTGTTGGCAAAATAGTATTCTCGTATGTTGAAGTGAATGCTTAAGCAATTTGAGGACATTTTAATAGTGGCATGCTGAATAATCAATTCCACTCAAGGGCCAAAATCAATATTATCTCTGAGATGTCTGAATAGCCATTAAAAGTGAACAAAACAGGTCCAGGATGTCATAAAAAATGATGATGAGGAGCTGTTCTTGACTGAAGCATGATGTTTCTAATGGTTTAGAATGATGGCAGCACTGACTTATGAAGAAAATCAGATTTTTTTATGCATGTGTAACTTTTAGACTTAGTTCAGTGAACACATTTAATTTCTAGAGGGAAAATAATAATTTTGCAATTATAATTACGTGCATAATGATGACAGCAATTTTGTATTTTTAAAAATATTTTATTTTTTTCCAGTTAAATGTAACAATTTTTAATATCAACTTATAAAGTTGAGTTCCAAATTATCTTCCTCCTCCCTCCCCTCATTGAGAAGGCAAACAATTTGATATGTTATACATGCGCAATCATACCAAACATTTCTATGTTAGTCATGCTGTAAAAGAAAACACAGCCCATTAAAATAGAAAAAAAAGAAAAAAGAAAGTTAAAAAAGTATGCTTCCATCTTCAGACTCCATCCACTCTATCTCTGATGTCAATAGCATTTTTCTTCATACGTCCTTTGCAACTGTCTGGGATAACTGTATTGCTGAGAATATCTAAGCAATTTATCATTGATCATCATACAATATTGTTGTTACTCTGTACAATATTGTCTTAGTTCTGTTCATTTCACTTTGAGTCAGTTCAAATAAGTCTTTCCAGGTTTTTGTAAAAGCATCCTGCTCATCATTTCTTATAGACCAATAATATTCCATCATAATCATATACTACAACTTGTCCAGCCATCAACTTTTTTTTCCAATTGATAGGCATTCTCTCAATTTCTAATTCTTTGCTACCACAAAAAGAGCTAGTATAAATGTTTTTGTATAGATAGGTAATTTTCTTTATATTTTATCTTTATGAGATATAAACCTAGTAGTCATACTACTGAGTCAAAAGGTATAGTTTTATAGCCTTCTGGGCAAAGTCCCAAATTGCTAGCCAGAATAGTTGGATCAGTTCACAACTCCATCAACAATGCTTTAGTGTTCCCATTTTCTCCACTTTCCCATCAGTATTTTTCATTTTCATTTTTTCATATTAGCCAAAATGATAAGTATTGGATAGTGTCTCAGAGTTATTTTAATTTTCACTTTTCTAATCAATAATTATTTAGATAATTTATTCATAAGACTATAGATAGCTTTTTTTCTTTGTTTAAAAATTGCCTGTTTATATCCTTTGACTATCAATTGGGGAATGACTTGTATTATTATAAATTTCAATCAGTTCTTTATATACTTTAGAAATGAGGCCTTTATCATTGAAACTTGTACATTTTTCACAGTTATTATTACTGTGTATTTCACTTCATCTTATTTTCCCTGTTTATCTTTCTCTCTTTCCTAACACCCTGTCCCTCCCCAAGTGTTTTGTTTCTGACTACTGCCTCCTCCAATTCTCTCTCTCTCCCTTCTTTCAGCTCCATCTTCCCTTATCCTCTTTTCCTCCTACTTCCCTGTAGGATAAAATGAATTTCTATTCCAACTGAGAGTGTATATTATTCCCTCTTTGAGTCAATTCCAATGAGAGTAAGGTTGATGTATGGTCCACAACCTCCCATTTTCTCTTCCACTGTAAAAACTTTTTTATGCCTCCCTTACATAAGATTATTTGCCTCATTTTACCTTTCCTTTCCCCTTTCTCCTAGTATATCCCTTTTCCTCACTCTTTTATTTTTAGATACATCCCATCCTAGTTGATCATGCTTATGTACTCTGTTTATGTATAATACTTTTAAATGTCCCAATAATCATAAGTTCTTAGGAGTTACAAGGAGCCTTGCCCCAGTTGATAAATAGTCAAAAGATATGAACATTCAATTGTTGGATAAAGAAATCAAAGCCATATATAAGTACATAAAAAATCTCTCAGCCATCAGATTGCCTAAAATGATGAAAGGTCAAAATGACAAATATTGAAGGGAACGTGGAAAAGTGAGTACTCTAAAGTGGGGTCACAGTTTCACTGCTGGTCCAACCATTTTGGAGACCAATTTGGAATTATGCCCAGAGAACTATAAAACTGTGTATACCTTTAGATCCAACAATACTATTGCTTGGTTTGTTTCCCAAGGAGATCAGAGAAACAGGAAAAGAATGTACATGTTCCAAAATATTTATAGCAGCTCTATTTGTGGTGGCAAAGAAATTAGAAATCAAGGATATTTTTATTAATTTAGGAAGGGGTAAACAAATTGTAATGGGAACTGCTGCACCATAATAAACAATGAGCAGATTATTTTTTTAACTTGCAAAGAATTACATGGATAATGAAGAATGAAACGTGTAGAACCAAAAGAACATTATATACAACTACAGATTTAATATTTGAAGAATAAGTTATCATTGTTAACCTTCAGAAAATGAACTGAGAAATGGAAACATAAAAGATATAATCTATATATTTTGCCAGATGTTATTTTCTATGGTGTGAGGAGGGGCTGAATAAATAAATACATAATTTTAAAAAAAGGAGTTACAAGTATCATCTTCCTACACAGGAATATAAACAGCGTAACTTTTTAACCCCTAATAAATTCTCTTTCCATTTACCATTTTATGTATCTCTTGAGACTTTTTTATTGAAAGTTAGATTTTCTTTTCAGCTTTAGTCTTTTCAAAAAGATTGCTTGAACATCCTCTATTTCACTAAATATCCATTTTCTCCCTGAGAGATTATTCTCAATTTTACTGGGTAGATGATTCTTGGTTGTGATCCCAGTTTCTTTGCCCTCCAGAAAATTGTATATCAAGTATTCTGATCCTTAACTGTAAAAGCTGCTAAATTTTGGAATATCTTGATTTGGGTCCATATTTGAATTGTTTCTTTCTGAGTGCTTGAAGTGGTTTCTTCTTTAACCTATGGTCTCTGGAATTTGGTTATAATATTCCTGGGAGTTTATATTTCAGAAGTTGATGAGTAGATTCTTTAAATTTCTATTTTACCTTCAGTTCTAGGATATCAAGAGCAATTTTCCTTCATAATTTCTTGAAAGATGATCTTTTGTGCCTCCTTTTCCATTATAATAGAATTCTATTTTTTATGGAATTTCTATTTGATATATAAAATAATTTTTGAGTTATCTTCATAATTCTTTGGGGTCCAAGCCCAATCCACATTTTTCTTTGAGGCTTTGGATATAGCTGTTTTGACTATGTTGTCTTCTGAGTTTTGTTTTGATTTAACTTTATATAGTCAGGTTCTTTTTTGTTGTTTGTTCATTTTCTCAGCCCATTTATTTTTTTCTTTTCTTTGTTCTCCCAGCCCATTTCTTAACTTTTAACTTTATGTTAAAGTTGAGGTTTACTCTCAGGGTAGAGGGAACACTATTTAAATATTCAAATATTTCATGCTACTGATTTCAGAGCTAATTTGGGGGTTTTATGTCATCAGTTGTTCCAAGGTAGTATAATCAAAGGAGAGGTGTGGTCACTGCTCTCCTGACTTGTCCTCTGGTCTGTGATCAACCACAAACACTCTTTTCTGCTTTGGAACTGTGACCAGGATCCTCTAATCTTTAAATCTACATGCTCTAGTACTCCTCCTTGCCCTGGGACAGGCACCTAGAACTAAGTATGGACAACTCAACAGACTCCTGCACCCAGTGACAAAAAGGAATCCATTGTAATCACCTTCTGATCAGTTGGTCAATCCTTTATCATGTGTGGGCTAAGTGCTACAGAAGCAGCAACTTCTGACTCAGTTTACCCAAGGTCTGCTGCTTGCTTGCAGGGTTGAGGACTACACTGGAGTATGCTCCACTCTCACCCCAGTGAGGCACACTTTTTCTGTCAACCTTTTGAAATGTCTTGGGTCAAAAATTGTTTTACTGAGCTCTAGTTGGTTATGTTGCTCTAGAATTCATTTTTAAGCATTATTTAAAAGACGTTTGGAATGGAACTTGGATGAGTTCAAGTGAGTCCCTGCCTTTATGCCATTATTTTGACTCTGCCCTGCTGACTTTAACTTTGGTTTATTTTAAGTGGCACCAAGTTTCATAATCTCATGAAAAACTATCACTACCTCCATCACCACCACTACAACAATAATAACTATTATCATTATAATGATGGTTATGATGATTATTAATAATATTTTAATACTCACACTTAACCTTCCTTTCAAAGACTGTAATGATTAAGTTCAGCCTTGATAATAAGTATCAAAAATTTGTCAGCAATAATTTTTCAAAATCACTCTAATTTTGTACCCTATTTCATTTCCAAAAGTAAAAAATAAGACATCTATGTTCTGCATACCACTTGTAATGTGGATAATGACAATATGCCACATATCAATCATCACTTAGTTAATTCTCTTCTGTGTACCAACTACAATGCTAGTTACTGGGCATACAAAGAAGAAAAAATGAATAATCCCTACCCTTCGAGAACATATATTCTATTGGGGAGATAATGTAATAATGTGCACATTTACTTATATACTTATGTATTGTAAGTCCACAAATATATTAAATACACATAAAATAAATGCATTATAATATGAGGGTAAAGGCAACTGGGGAGATCAGTTAGTCAATAAATATGTGCTAGGCACTGGAGGGATTTAAAGAATGGCAAAAGACAGTCCCTTCTCTTAAGATGTTCAATCTACTGAAGGTTTCACATAAGAGGTAGCTATGGAATTGAGGAAACTAGCTATTGCAATTGGTGGAATTAAAGAGGGGGAGCATTTAGGGGATTAAAGGCTGCCTATTCAAAGGCACATATTCATATATTATATATATGTATATATACATACACAGGCATATATATGCATATATCATTTATAAAGTACTTTCTTCATAGACAGTAAGTTAGTTAATGCAAGTGGTATTCTCTCCTTTTGTTAAATGAAAAAATTAAGATGTGGAGAAGTAAAGTGATATAACTATACTTTAACAATTTCAGTCAGAACTGGATTCCAAGTCTTCTGACTCTAAATCTAGCTCTATAGAATGAAAGGCAGCTAGTTCACTGGAGGGAACATGTTATATAATATTTTTGGGGTCAAAAAAGGTGAAAATATAGACATCTGAAATACTAAGTTATGTAGAAATTTTTTATATAGAATTATAGAATTTGAATTTCAAGGGACCTGGGTGACCCATTTGGTCCAGCTCCTGACTAAAAGGAATCCTAATCATCATATACCCAACATATGATTTTCTAGCCTTTATTTAAAGTGTGTGTGTGAGTAAAGGTATATGTATTCCACCTCTCAAAGATGACCTTTCCACTTTAAGAAAATTCTAATTATTAAGAAGTTCCCCTGATCTACTTAATTTGCTTCTTGTTAAGTTCTTCCTATAGTTCCTGGTTCTTTCTTGATCTAAGTAGACTAACTTTAATCATTCCTTCCACATGATAGTTCTTCATTTACTTGAAGACATCATCCCTAAGACTTCTATTCTCTAGGCTAAACTTTTCATGTTCTTTCAAATGATCCTTATATATAGAGGAATCAATGACCTTAGTCATCCTACTTGCCCTACAATGGACACACGTTAGCTTATTTATGTTCTTTTCAAACCTTGGTATATAAAACTGTGGTTAATACTGTAGATGGATCTATACTGTGCTTCCCATTCATATAAGGTGTTCTTATAAAACCTTAGTATTATGGTAGATTTATGCATATATTGACAAATTTAATATGGTCATTCTACAATTCCCTGTCAGTTGAGTTCCATAAGGAATAGGTAACCAAGAGCAGCATTAATGGCACAGTAGGGGAAGGAATAGTTTTATATCCATCCTCTGTGTTCCTCAGAACTCTATGAGAAACAAAGCAGTAAGAATACACATTGAGGTTTCTAGTAGATAAAAAGCATTGAAGTTGTTACTCTTAGGGCATGAAATTCCTGGAAACCTCAAATGACTTAAACTGAAATTAATAGAAATTTGATTAATACTTTCAGACAACTAGGACATTATTTAAAACACAAGGTGGTATTCCCAGCTTTTATTATGATTTTTCATCTAATAGCAATGGAAAATCTAGTTGCCAAGATCCTGAGTCAATGTCATAATTGCAGAAAATATCCTCTCTTGGCTTCAGGTACTAACCAAGTTTACTTTGCTAATTTCATTTTATACTCCCTACTTTTAATTTTTTCCTCTCTGCTGTCTAAAAATCATTGTTCAACTATCAATCTGTATTTATTGTCTTCACTTGCTTTCCTCTCTCAAAAAAAGTGAGGGCTTGATAATGTTAAAGGGAAGAAAAGGTAAATTCTACTGGAAAATATTTTTTTGTTCATAGGGAAAGTTTTTGAAGAATGTTTGAAGAATGAACAATTTTTCTCACAAATTAAGCTAGTGAAGTTTACTCAGGGGAACAAGATCCTCAAATTATACAAATCATCTTCAAGATCTCTGTTTCTGTTTCATTATACACATCAACATTTGCCCCCTCTACTCAACAAGTCTTTTCTTTTTTATATCCAGTTTTTCAAGCATCGCTTAATCAACAAATAGTTATCATCAAAATGTGTCCAGATTTGCACAAGATGCTGTAGGGCATAAAGGTGGTAAAAGATACATTCTTTGCCTTTGTTAAGCATATGATCTGGCTGCTCTAGCTTTCCCCTACCACCACTAAAAAGTTTCTATTCCTCTTGTCTTTGTCTTTTTCTGTCTTTTCCTGGACTTTCTTTTCCTATGGATTAATGAAACAGAATGAATACCTGCTAGTCTATTAACCTGTCATATTCTCTAAAATTAATTAAAACCAAAGGAATCCCCAAAAGTCATTCCTCTGGATTCCCCAGGTACATTAAAATCTTCAGTAGAGCATAAATTAAATAGGACTTTCTCTACTCTCTTAACTTTTATCTCCTCTGCCAAATGTTTTAAGTGCTTTTCACACCATAGGTACTTAATAATTGTTGGTTGAATTAAAATTTCTGTCTTCAAGGCCATGCTCAGTTACTGCCTCCTCCATGAAGTCTTTATTAATCCCCTGGCTGAAGTTAATCTTTACCAGACGTAGTATTGTATAATGGAAAGATTACTGAGTTTAGAATCAGAGAACCTCTATTAAAATTCCAACTTTGCCACTTATTGGTGGCTTGGTAATAGGCAAGTCATTTAATTTTCTTGTGCTTCAGTTTCGTTATCTATAAAATGAAGGAGTTGGCTGGCTACATGATCTTCAAGATTCCATCTAACTCTAAATACTATGATTCTATCTTGAAATACTGGAAAGTAGACTTGGAATTTGGGATCAGAGGATCTGGGTTCAAATTCCTACTCTACTACCAATCTATCTTCGTGGCTTTGGACAGATCATTTAGTCTTCTGGGACTATGTCCTTGTCTCCAAAAAGAGGGCATTCTATTAGTCTCTAAGGTTCCTTCCAACTTCAAATATATATTTCTATAATCTATTATCACATACTATCTTGTCTGATTATGATTTGTGTAGATATTGTTCTCTTTTTGTTTTGCATTTATTTTTTACTTTTCACATTCATTTTCACATGTGCAGAATTGTACCTTGTGAATAATAATCGTAAAAGCAATACAAATTTTCTGGGCTGAATTGAAATGATTGGAATCACTGTGGTTTGCCATTGGAATAGAGAGTGCTGCTGTTCAATCCTCAAGTGCTGAATCTTGGGCTATAGGAAGCCCAGTTATTCTCCTTGTCCTAATAAAAATATCTTTTTGTAGTTAGAATCTTTCCCCTAATTCCCCCCTCCAAGAACAATATATATCTTTTAACTTGGTGCATTGCTTCTATGGGAGGACCAACCTTTCTAGCTTCTTCCCCCAATACTTTCACCAACAAGTCTAGGCTGTTCCTAGAATATCTTATTTTGATTAATCCTTTTGCTTCTCTTTAAAACATAATCCTTTGAAGTTTCAGTCCACACCTCTCCTTTTCTGGCCACCACACTTTGAATTGATCTCTCTTATTTCTGAAATACTAGAGAATTGAAAATGATACATTTTCACTTGTGTGAAAATTCACTTAGGCTTACTTATTATTCAGGAATTATTTTGAGATCCTGTGACTATGATAACTTACATGTATATATTACTTTGAGGTTACAACGTGATTCAATAAATACCCGGTGAGTTAAGAAGGACCACAGATCTAGAGCTTGAGGGGACCTTAGATGAAATCTAGGTTAACCTCTCTTTTTACAGTTGAGGACACTGAGGCCCAATTAGGTTAATTGACTTGCCTAAGGTCACACAGATAGTGCTGAGACTCCAATGCAGAGCTCCTTCAAATGCAGCGTTCTGCTATACTGCCTTTTTAATCTTTACGGATGAAAAACTTATGTTGTTTTAACTTTTCAAATGATTATTGCAGTAAGCTTTCAGGGTAAAAAAATGGTGTCTTATTCATCTTTGCAACCTCCACAGTGTCTTGAACATAGTAGGACCTGGTTAAATATTTGTGGATTGATTGATGGTAGGAAATGAGTTTCCATCCTGTAAGCCAAAGACAGTTTTTTGTTTGTTTGTTTTTCTGGAAGAGGGACAACCCAGTGTTTCCTATTAAAGGAGGAGGAGGAGGAGGAAAGTCCATAGGTGAAGAGGACCTTAACGGACGCCAATATACGCAATGATTATGACACCCCTCCCTCAAACCTTCCGCCAGTTCTGTGTGCCAGAATCCTTCTATTTGGTTGGGGACTGAGGTGGGGGGATGGGGGTACGGGGCGGGGAGGAAGGGACTGTCAACAGAGGACGCTTGGAATTTGTCCCCTTGGCAGAGTCAGGAAGCAGCTTCTTTGCTTCCTCATCTTGTTGCTGATCCTGCGGAGTGGAGAGGGGCCCCTCCCCCCTCCTCCCTTTTTCTGGCTCTTTATGTTCTGCAAGGGGGGGGGGAAGGGGTGGAATTTGTCCATCAGGCTTCCCGGAGCCGCAGACTGGGTCCCGCGCCCTTCGTCCATTTCTCCCTCCGTACCCTTTCCATTCCTTTTGGCTGGAAGAATCTCCCCTCCTCCCATCACCAATCCCTTGCTCGCCCTCATACCCTGCTGGCGCGCGCACAACAGGACCCCGGCACGTGGGCGCGCGGGAAGAGGCGGCTGTGGCGGTGGCGGCCGAGCTGCTGCTGCTGCTACTGCTGCTACTGCTGCTGCTGCTGCTTTTGCCCAAACCCGCTCGAGCCTTGGCTGCTGCTGCCCTCTCAGTCTCTAGCCGGAACCCAGCAGAGCATCAAGGGAAACAGGGAGCTGGGAGAGAGCAGTGCAAGCACAGAAAGGGGGAGGGAGAGAGAGGACATCGTGGAAAGGGGAATTGGGGGAGGCGGGTGGGTAGGGGAGGGAGAGCCCTAAAGCCCAAAGCTGGGAGCAAAAAGGAGAAAACCCCGCTCTTCGGCCCCCGCCCTCCTTCCCCGCCTTTCTTTCTCCCTCCCTCCCTCCTTCTCTCCCTCCCTGCCTGCCAGTCTGCCGGAAAGCACGATGCAGCGGCGCTCTGGGTAGGCGGCGGCCGGCGGGAGCGGACAGAGGTTTCCCCGCAGCTGTCAAGGCGTCCGGCTGCTCCCTCCGGCTGGGGCCTGGATTCAGGGGGCGGCCGGATCGCCAGCCCCCGGCTAGAAGCTCCAGGAGGGCTTGGGAGCTGGAGCCAGAGTCAGAGCCAGAGGAAAAGAGCGTCGGTGCATCCAGCCGGGTGCTTAAAGTCCAAGGAGAGTTGGTGCTGCTGGGGTCGGTCACCCCCACCCCCGCGCCCCGCTTCCCACCCAACTTCATTCCCAGCCCCTTCCTCCCTCCTTTTCCCCCTCGCCTCCCCCAATGCTGTGGCTTCGCTGACTCGTCCAGTGGAGGGATGTGCTCCCGGCCGGGTTGCGCGCTCGCTGCCTCTCCCCTCATGGGATTGACTGCATATAGAGGCTGGAGTTGGAGCGCTTAGCTCCCGCGGAGCCGGGAGAAGAACGGAGGGGGAGCAAAAATTAACACACAGACATACATACAGAGACCCACATAGTCCTTCCGCTGCACTTGCTGCTCGCCCTCCAGTCCCGCGAGGGGGCGGCTCCGGCCGGCGCCCAGACCAAGGGGTGAGTAGCTTGTCGCCGCGCCCAGTTCCCCACTTTAGTGCGGGCACGGTCTCTCTGAAGTTGTCGGTTTGCCCCTTTTAGGGCAAGGGGATCTAAGGCTTGGCCCAGCCTTCAAGAGGGGCAACCGAATCACTCTTCGGTTCGGGTCACTGGGGAAGTTGTGGCTTTCTCTGTCTGTGACTGGCAGTCTCGCGGAGCTCCAGCTCCACCAAACCCAGCCATCTCGCTTGATTCTCAAGAGTTGTCCCCCTCCCCCCTTGCATCCCAGTTCCAAGGCTAGTATTAGGGATAAATGGGGAGCAGAAGGAGTGGGGCACACAGTGCACTGCCAATAGGCATCTTTTGGATAATAGAAGATCCTCACTGTATCTTGAACGCTGGGTGCCCAGATCTGGTTGTTCTCCCATTGCAATTCATCCGCAGGTTAGCAGGTGCAGAATATAAGCGCTTAGAGATCTACAGGGATGGCAGATAGGGCGCGGGAGGAGGCCTCGTGCACTTCATTAAAGGAGCATTGAGCAGCTTGAATATTAACAGCAGAGCGTGTGTGAGTGTGTGTATGCACTGGGGAGAGACCAGAGCGGCAGGAGGATACGCGCGTGAAATTATTCAGCTACAGGAATAGAAAACACATCCCTGAGCAGGCAACTCTAAAAATCCAAGACCTGGCAAGGAGAAACGGGGATATCAGTGACAGCTCAGGGTTTGAGGGTAAGAGGGTAGATACACAGTGGCGCTGCAGCTGGACAGAGCTTGGCAAGGACTCTGAGCATCCAACAGGTGACTGCTGGACCCAGTCTCTTTGTGACTGGGCTCCAGGGAGGGAATCCTGTCTCTGAAGCCCCCTGGCTTTTTTTGCTACTACTGCTCTGGGGTAAGCTGTCTCTAAATGTGGGGTAAGGAAATGCACTTCCCCTCTCCCTGTGGTTTTATTAGCCGGTCCAACTCTATGTGTACGTGTACGTGTACGTATGTGAGAGCGCACGAGCGCCATCCAAATGCAGTTGCCTTGATGCCTCTTTGAGAAAACAAGTGAACTCTCTGTTGAGGGCCTCTTTGTGTCGCTGATAGAGGATGTGACTGAACTTCAAGGCAATTGAGCCCCCATTCAGAAAGGATGCTAAAGACTTGGCTGGTCCCTAGTTGGAATGGGCAAGCTGCTGCTTCCCTCGGTAACGCGGGCACTAGCCCTTCCGGTTGACCCAGGCTCCCTTCTTTCCTGAGCCTAAAGGCCTAAGGGTACACTAAGGAAAATCTTTAGGAAAGCTGGAGGGGATTCCTTTTCTTGTCCCTGCCTTCTTCCTTTCACCCAGCAATGGTTGCAGCTAGCCCCCGCCCCGCCCCCTCGCTTCAAATCCCAAGATACATGCGTGCGTGCGTGCGTGTGTGTGTATGTGTGTGTGTGCGTGTGTGTGTGTGTGTGTGTGTGTGTGTGTGTGTGTGTGTGTGTGAGAGAGAGAGAGAGAGAGAGAGAGAGAGAGAGAGAGAGAGAGAGAGAGAGAGAGATTTGTGTGTGATGATGGCTCAAGTTGGTTGCCTGAGATAGAGTTTGGTGAGAGATTAAGTTTCTCAGCTAAGGTCGGGACGGAAAGTGAAAGCAGTGGGAAGGAAACAAGACTCAACTCCTTTCCGTGCTTGTTATCTCTCTAAATCAAGACGAATGTAATGCAGACAGTTATGGGTTCAAGTCCCGCTCCAGCACTAAGTAGCTTGACCCTAGGCACATTTAGGACTTTCAGAATTTCTTCTTCTGTAATTTGTGGATAGCGATTCCAACCAGGAAGAGATAATAGATTTCAGTGGTGGGAAGTACAAGGGATGCAAAATGCGCCGAACTGTAACTCCTATTCTTCAAACTATAACTCCTAATCTTCGCTCCGCTTTTCCTCCCGCTGCTTTTCTTTAATTGTATCCTTCCAAGCCCCACTTCCCTTTCCGCTAGCCCTTCTCCCTTTTGGAATTGTTCCCACTCCCACCTCCCCATCCCGACCCCACCCTGAAAAAAGCTTGGAAGCTGAGGTTCTAGTCTAATAATTTTCGAGTAGTGTTGGTCCTTTGACTGAGAGCTAGTCCGTGGTATTAGCATGGGGCTCACGCATTCAAGGGAAACGTGGTCGCTGTTGGTGTCTTGTTGGCAAAGGGGGCCTCGGCATCTGCCCACTCGTGGCAATAGATGAACTGAGAGCAGGTTGGGGGCCATGGATTGGGTGTCGAAAGAAAAGCGAAAGATTGGGAAAAAGATGGAGAGAGATCTGAACAGAGCAAGTGTCGGTGGTTGTTAATTTGTATAAACCACCAGAGGTTCTCTAAAGAAGTGGATTCAATCCCTGCTCCCTATGAGGCTAGTAACTGCGGTTGTTTGCTTCATTAGGGAGTCGTGAATTACGCTGAAATTACCCATCCCACTTAGGACCGGAATTCATTGGCTAAGACAGGAATTGCAAGTTTAGCTCTCTGTAAATTTACATGGAGATAGAAACATTCCTCTTCCCTGAATTTCACTGAGTGAATGCACATGAGGTAACTGTGCATTCGTTCGTGGATCCATTCATTCTCCCACTCATTCACTCACTCAACAAACATATCAAGCACCAACTGTATCTGCACAGTGCTCAGGTCTATGAGTTCGTGTCATTAAAGTGCAGTAAGGTAGAGTGGACCCATAAACATTGTAGGAATCCCCGCCCCGCCCCCCTTCCATTTCATCTAATTTTCTTCTCAGTCTAAGGTTCCTTATTATAGTGGAAAGAATACTAACCTTGAAGTGGGGAGACCTGGTTTGGAAAGGAGCAGCTCTAGTGTCTCCCATCATCATATGTGAGCTTGGATAAGTTATGCCATTTCTCCGAGCCTCAGTTTCTTCATCTGTAATGAAATTACAGTAACACTTGCATAGTTTTACGCAACTGATTGTTAAGAAATCCCTTAAGGGCTTTGTAAATGCGAGCTATCATTATTATTAATTGGCGGATGTTTCTAAACAATTCTAAGGCTCTCTCCTTCAAAGGTATATTGTATGAAAGTTCACTTTAAAGGCAAAGGACCAGAGAAGCTGTTGATACAAGAAATCATCATTCACTTGATTTCATTAACCAGTGGGCCCTCCAGCAAGGCAGTAACTGGTTGGGGGTGTCATGAGGCTCCCTCTATTTGAGAGCACCTTTAATTCTCTTCACTTTCAGTCCTGGGTTCTTTTCATCATACAATTGTTGCAGCTTTGCCTTCTGATTGGATGGTTTTTAATCAGGACTAGAGGTAACAAGCCAGAGTTAGAGGGAAGGCATCCCAGTTTTACTTGTATTGCCTGGATTCAGAGCTATGTATTAGGAAATCTGTTGACTGTTATTTGAGAAGTGAACTTCACAGCAATCATGTAGGCATTTGTTAAACTATTTACTTCCTTCGCCTGACAGGATCAAAGCATCCTGAAAGCACAAAGTGCTTCTTAACAGCCTTAGTGTTTCTATTTGTACAAATCATTGACACAAAGTGTCACTGGGAGGCAGATTAGAGGGCAGTTGTGTCAAAAGCTACTTTAAGCAGAGCCCTCCTAGGTTTGTGGAACCTTAGATAAGTAGTAGCAGGTGACACTCATGGATCTGACTACTAGTTGAAAATATGTTAAAGAATTATCCTCCCGGGTCCCCTGTAATATCTGAATAACATGTTCTACAGATAAAAAATAAGTGATCCTCCCTCCCCCACCACACACACTCCCAGGATTTCACAGTAGGCTGCTTAATTTCAGTGTTGTGCTCTGTAGTGTTTCAGGTATTTTCTGATCTTATTTTATTGGAAAGTGGCTAAAGGTGTCAGACTTCTTATTTAACCTACTGTTTTCTCATCTTTCCTTTGGAGATCCAAATTTATTTTCTGAGACTGTGCTGCTTTTAACCTTGACCTTTTATTTGTAGATAGTAATTGAGCTCTGGGTACTCTGACAAGCTACTGTCAAGAGTTATACTTTTTATTTTTATTTTTTGACTTCAGGAATATGGATCACAAAGGCAGAATTTACCTGCATTCAAAACAATTAATTACAATTTCAGTGGTAAAATACTCTTTTTTAAATCTATGATTGTAAGATTGATTGGAAACATTAATTATCTTTGTTTTGGAATTTTTTTCTATTCTGTTTTTTCTTTCTCCTTTCTTCACTCCCTCCCCCTCCATTTCCATTCCTTCCCTTCCTTTCATTTTCTTTTCCTTCTCTTCCCTTCCCTTCCCTTTCTTTTCCTTCCCTTCCCTCTTTTCTTCCATTTCCCTCCCTCTCTTCCTTATATCCTTCAACTCTCACTCCCTAGCTTCATTCCTTCCTCTCTCCCTTCATCCTTTCAATCTTCCTTCTTTTTGTTGTAATTAAATATATTAGAATAAATTGAAATGTGTGCTCTATTCCTTCTGTTAGAATTCTCTCCATCCTTTAAAGTTCAAATGTCACTTCCACCAGGAACCCTTCCCTTTTTGACTTACCACAAATCAAAAATGATATTTTCCTCCTTGGACTTAATATAATATTTGATTTATATTTTCTCCCATGTAGTCATCATGTTCTATTTTGTATTATACTTATTTTGTGTATATGTCAAACACCCCTTCCTTACTCCGCACCCCCCACCAAAATCATTAAACAACTAAAGACAGAATGGTGCAGTGGAAAATATGTTAATATGTTGTATCAGAGTTGCAGAGATATTGGCTCTAAAACTTGTTACCTGTGTGAACTTGGACAAATCATTTAATCTTACAGGGTCCTAATTTTCCCATATGTAAAATGAGGGTTTTGGATTAATGACTTCGATATCCCTGTCCAGTTCAAAATTATGATCTTATAAAGACTGGACATAATGCCATGAACAAAATAGGTATTTTTTAAGTTAAAAATTCAAACAACTTGGAATTTGGAGATATTTTTGTACAGTTTGGAATCTAAAAAATTATAATTCAAAATGATTTGATGTGGCCTTTCATTCTGAATGGGAGGGGTTAAAATTCCAAAAGTAGGAACTTTAAGTTTTAGGGCAAATATATACCCAAAGCAATAGAAAATAGAGTAAGATGATCATTGTAGTTTTAGATAAATCAAGACAATAGTATTCGGATATGCTGCATTGAGTTATTTTAAAAATAATTAGGGAATGTGTTTTGATTTGAAAGCATGTGATATTTGTATAGGTTTGCAAAATACTTTATAAACATTTATAAACATTATCTCATTTGAACTTTACTACAACTTTGTGAGACATGTGTTATTTTACAGATTAGGAAACTGAAGTTTAGGGAGATTAAATAACATGCAAAGTATTGAAAACCTGACTATGAAACCAATAGATTGGACTTTTCAGTCATTTGTTTTTGTATCATTAAATTATCTAGGCTTTCATCAATGTGGGTACTCCCTCCAATGGCAAAAATTGCAACTCATCAGTTAGACACAGAAAGAAATATTCTTCTCCAGACTCTAAAATTCAAGTGTTTTTTATAGATTGCCTATTTTGATACCCTCAGCATGCCACCAAAAACACTGAAGTCCGAAGAGGAGAAATAATATTCTCAAGGTTACAAGCTTATGACTAGATCTCCTTGACTCCTAGTCTAGGTTTTTTTAAGTTTAGCTCACTGCTACTAACTTAAAGGAAAGGTAGTTCCATGTTCCGCTATGAAAGGTTGGTGATTGGTAAATATTCGTGTTCCTTGTGCCTAACTGGTCCTCCTGAAAAAATGCTAAACTTGAACTTCAATTGAGACAGATTGAGCTGTGCAGGATGATTTGCTGATGGAGCAAATTTCAGAAGATAGGGAAACAGATATAAAGTTGACTTTCCAAGTCCTTTGTTAAAAAAGTCTTGTGGATTCCTGGAAAGCTCAACCTATTTTCCAGACAAGATTACTTAGAAGGTAATGATATCTTAGGCCTTTCTTTGATGTTGGTCAGTGTTATATTTCAAACAGATTTCAAGAAATGTGAATATTTATTAGTACTTTTCATCATTCCTAATGAAACCTGGTCAGAACTGATGGCATAGGGTCCTTGTCAAAGTTATAGCTCAGAGTCCACTATATTACTCCTCTATATTACTAAAGCACTCTGTGTATGTGTGTGTAAGTGTGTATGTGTGTGTTTGATTTTTTAAAAAATCACCTTGGGATATTTCTACTCTTGGGGTGCTTTGGTGTATGACTAAATGACTTGAGGCTTGCTCAGCCCAAATACAGCCTCCAAAGCTGGAATATGTGCATTGCACTATGGAGTTGTTAACACGTAGATCTTTATCACATGGTGTCAATATTATGGAGATATTAAGACACAGATCATTGGTGCAGTATATTGTAGATGATCCTTTGGAAACATTATAATCAGTGCTGACAAGGCAACAGAAACTTCTTAATGTAGCACCTTCCCTGCATTCAAAGAGGTTTTGTAAATCATTATCAAAAAAGTGAAAGCAAATAACCCATCAAGGAGAAGCCATAGAAAAGAGAAATGGAACGTTTTTATCATGAAAGTAAGCCTCGTTTAGTGTTAAATAGAAGGGTAGATGGGCAGAGACAGGAAAGACTGGCCTACTGAGATGGGTTAAAGATAATGCTGGGTAATTTGAGAAGCACCAGCAAGGACACTTGCTCTTAAAATGTCATTATCATTACCTTGTAAAAGTCCTAGATATTTCATCATTAGAGATTAATCCATTAGGATATTAAAAAAAACTTCTTTTTTTTTCAGGAGATTATTATTAAAATACAAATACTTCTGAGTGGGGATATAAGATAAATAACTGCAGAAATCTATTTCATTACTCCTTGAAGCTAGCTTGATAGTGAAATCCTGAAAGAATATGACCTAAGATGTTAATCTGCTTGGGAGTCATACAGATATCAAGGCTGTAAAAGGTTTCACTGAAAAGGGCTTAAGTGACTAAAGCTGAAGGGTGGTGGTTGAGCATGAAGTGGAATAGCCAAATTATTATGTAGAGGTATTCAGTTTATCTCTAGGAATTTCTGAAATAATACATGTTAATGATACTTAAAGTGATCACCAAGAATTCTAAGTTCTATAACCATTATGCCTGGTTATTTAGGAAGTCAGCATGGCATAGTAGAAAGAGTACTGGATTTGAAATCAAATTTGGGTTCCAATACCAATGTCTATATGGCCTTGGGAAAGACTTTGTCCCTTACCTATAAATGTAGGCATTTGGACTAGATGGTCTTTAAAATCCCTTTCAGCTCTAAATCTATGAATCTATGAACTACGTGTATATAGTAGAGATACTTATATATAAAACTTTAGAACTGAAATATACCCAAAAGATCTTCTATTCCAGCCCTCCAGGGGCCTGGAATAGGGCTATCCAGTGTAATTATCAGGACACTTGATTTGGAGGCATAGGACTTGAGTAGCTTTGTCACTGTGAACTTAAGTGTACAACATTCCAGGTGGCCTTGGTTCATTTATCTTCAAAATGAAGACCTATGACGAACAGCCCTTCAGGCTTTAGATTTTATGATTACCTTCATTTTACAGAAAAGGAAACTGACTAGCAGTTTTATCTAACAATGTGGCAAATTCAGAATCTTATTTGTGGAGGCATGAGAGAGTATGGATTTATTGTTATGTGTCTTTGTCTCCTGTTAGACTGAAAGTCTACTCAGTCCTCAGATGCCTTGAACAGAGTTGATGCTTAATAAATATTTATTGAAGAAATCATAAATGAATGAATGGCTATTTTGAATTTCATTTGAACCTGTTTTCAACTTTATATAAAGATAAGAATGAGAAATTGAAAGGTTAGACAAACCTATAAAATGGGTTATCCTAGAACTGCATGCCCTCAAGATTATCTGAGATATTCAGATTCTCTAGGGCCTATCCTGTTTAGAGCATTTATTATTTTAGCAAATTCAAGTAAACAGATATTTATTAAGTAAGTATAATATAGAACAACTTATTTAGTGTTTCCTATGTGCAAAGCACTATGCTAAATACAAATTTCAGACAAGATATAGTTTCTTACCTTATACTTTTCCCCTCGTGGTGCACACAGTCAAACAGGGAAATATGGGGCAAATACAAATACTTTTAATACATAATATTCCATCATAATGACATTAGAGAGATATAGAACAAAATTTAATATGAAGGCTTGAGGAAAGATCATTACTGAGAATTAGGATTAGGATAAGTCTTGTGGAGGAGGTGTTATTTAAACTGGACTTTAAAGAAAAACAGGGATTCAACAGGCAAGGAGGTAGAGACAAAGGACAGTGCAAGTACAAAAGGGGAGAGAATAGTTAAGCTTGATTGTTAAGTAGAATTTGTAGAGGGGACTAAAAAGATAAACATTTCTTTAGATGCCAAAAAAGGTAGGTTGGTACCAAACTGGGAAGGACCTTGAGTGCATTTTGAATTTTAATTGAAATTGGCATTCCAGTAGGAGGGGATGAATTTGTATCCAGTCATCCTCACTCAGTCTTTTTCTTCTAAGAAGTGTGTGAATACAAGATGGTTTATAGGAGCTAGTAGGAGTTGGAAGTTTTATAACCATGAAGGGAAAACTAGACTGTTGTGATCTTGATCTTGGTTGTAATCTTGTCCTCATTAGCAAGGTCATCTAACCAACTAACAGTCATTTTGATGTGGTGTGTAAATCCAAACACCAGAATACATGAGTGCTAATTTTGGTTTTGAGTGGGAAAAAAATCAGCTTTGGTTTTGAGTGTGTTATTTTCATTGAACAATTTGTTCCCAATTATTAACCTAATCCTTAATCAAAGTACATACATTTTAACCTTGGCTTGCCTTTTCCCCATATTGTTTTCTTTTTAAAATATAAATTTATATATTTTTACTTGAAATTGTAATCGGTTCCTCCCACTACCTATCCCAATGGAGCAACAACAAAAGGAAAATAAAATCTTCATCTTAAAAATATATTGACTAGAAAAATAAATTCCCACATTAGCCATGTTTGAAAATGTGTGATTCTTTCTGCTTTTTAAGTTTAACATCTCTCTCTCTTGAAGATGAGGAGCTTATTTCATATTCAGTTGCTTAGACTTTTAGTTTTACACTACTCATAGTTCTGAAGTTTAGCAAAGTTTTTCCCCCTATAATTGCATTGTATACATTACTCTTAGTTCTGTTATATTTACTCACTATATATTATTGCATAGAGGTATTCTCAATTTCCTCTGTAATTGTCCATTTTGTGATTTCTTAAGGCACAATAATATTCTATTACATTCAAATACTATAATTTGTTTACCATGCCCCAATGGGATACCTCCTTAGTTAAATATAAAAAGAGCTGCTATAACTATTTTTGTATATAAGGATCCTTTTACTCCTTCTTTGATCTCTTTGGCCTACTGGTGCTATAATTAGGTCAAAAAGTATTCACCATTTTGTAACTTTATGAACTTTGTTCCAAATTGCTTTCCAGAAAGTGTGATTCACTCTCAGCTCCCATAGCCCCTCCAATATTTGTCAATTTACTCTATTTTTTCTTCTTTGCCAGTCTAATGGGTGTGAAATAGAACATTAAAATTGCTTTAATTTTATTTTCTCTAATTATTAGTGATGTAGAATAGTTTTCATATAGTTGTTGATAACGAATCATTTCCCATGAAAAATGACTATTCATACCCTTTAACCACATTATTTTCAATCACCAGTAGTATGATAAGCTTAGAGCTAAATGGAATCTTTGGTTTCATCTAGTTCAACCACTTCATTTTACAGATGGGAAAACTAAAGTCTAGAAGAATAAAGTAACTTGCTCAAGCTTAGATAAGAAGTGAGTAGTAGGAATCAAATGAGATATAGGATTCAAAACCAGGACTCCTCTGATTCCAAGTCTAGTTTCCCCCCCTACTGTATCTCTGATTAAGTAATTTTAAATAATGTGTTGGTTATGGTGATGAAGATGATTGAATTGAGGAGTTTTGAGCCCAAATGACCCTTGTCTTTAGAAAGATCGAAACTCCAAAGGTCAGTAGAAATGATTTAGTCCATTTGCTTAGTTTTACAGATGAGAAAACTGAAATCTAATGTAGTAAAATAATTTGCTCAACATTTCACAGTGTACAATGTTTCTGTGCCAGACGTAGGCCTAGGGCCCCTAACTACTGACTCTTTTTCTGTGTCATGTCCACTTGAAAGTTAAATTCAATATATTTAACCAAAGAAGTAGCAGAATAATATGGCAAACTCATTTGGTCTTATACTTTAAATGTAGTCTATTTGGGCCAAGTTCCCATTTACGCATGTCTGAGTTAATGGTTCTTATACTTTTTCTGCCAAGAATCACTTTTGGCCCTGGTGACTATTTTGATAGCATCAGTAGGGGGAAAAATCTATGTAGGGCATAAGAAGCATTGATTTATACTCCTTTACCATTCCCCCCTCCCTGCCTTACTTTGTTCATTGGGTACCATGTGGTACCTATGCCATCTCTCTCTTCTATAAAAGGTGTGTGTGTGTGTGTGTGTGTGTGTGTGTGTGTGTGTGTGTGTGAGTGTGTGTGTGTGTGTGTGTATGGCAGGGGGTGATGACTCATGTTTCAAATAGTTTGATGGAAGTGCCAAATATGGAGCCAAGTGCCATGTTGAATCCTCAAAGAGTTTCTACTAAGTGATGTGAAAATTGTGGCCAGAGGGCAGAATTTTGACTCTCTATATCTAGGATTGTCCTTTTGTTATATTTGAGAGGAGAGAAAAAATGAGGAAGCCAGGGAGCTTGGGGCCATTTGAGAATGTCTCTAAGGCCCCTTCCATCTCTAGGCCCTGTGATCCTGTGTCAGGGGGATTCCCTGTGTCCTCAGATGAGAAAATGAAAGGCAACTTTCAAATGTTTTTTTTTTTTTGTTTCAGAATTTCTGCAACTCTTCTCTTTACTTCCATTCCTAGTGATAATACATCATGTTGGAAAGGACTGTTTTAATGCTACTATAGAGGTGTGCAGTAAAAATGAAATATTACATTTGATCTATCCCAGCAGGTGCTGTCTCATAGGTTTTCAGAAGGGAATGCTGCTATTATGGCATTGTCTTGCACTTTCCTTCTAAATTATAGGGAAACCAATAGTTTTTTAATGGATTTGGGATTTTTTCCATACTATATTTGTGACTGAAACCCTTCCTTGTTTGAGAAAATTCTTTGGAAAATCATAGAATATTAACTTTTCAGGCTGCCAACAGAAAAAATAGTGGGACTTTTTGAAAGCCATTGAAGGCCTAAGTAGTAGACATGACTTTCTGATTGGATGGCAGACAACTAGACAAATTCAGCTGGCATTATGGAAGGAACAAGAATCTAATTCCCATAGTGGCTATTTTGTGTTAGAAATTATTACAGGGAAACAAATTTTCTGTGTGATCAATATTTTAGATTTTAAAAAATTATTTCAGAGAAAACATAAAAATTTAAATACACTTCAGAGGATATGCTATCTCTTTGGAATAGTGCAGATTACATCTCCAAGTCTTGTTTTTTTTTTTTTTATGAATTGATATAACTGAAATAATCCATCAAATGAAAGCTATCACTTTTACCATGTTTCCTAAAAGGTATTTTAATGATCTTCCCTGATCAATGATATCTAGTATGCTTTATACTTTTCTAGAACCCTATACTGATATCTCATTATGGCATAAGGGTGACTGTGTTTCCAAGGGCTATGCCAACAAATTATAAGCTCTAGATTTCTCCTATCCATCTGAAAAAGTTTTGAATACAACCAGTAGTGGACTACATGTCAGTCGGCCAGCTATATTCAGAGAGATCTATCTCCAGTTGGTTTCAGCATGATGGATCTTTATTTTCTTTTGGTCTCCACATAAATATATTTGCCCTCAAATCACCAATTATTGTGAACTTGGGTAGAAGCCATTTAAATCACCTTTCTACTCATGACCTAGGTATGTAATTAAAGTTTTATTTCTATCTTGTCTGTGTGCAGGCATATTATAGAATTGGAAACTCCATATATTCTACAAGGATGTCAAAGTTAGAAATGTCATATAGGTTTATATGCTATATACACACAGACACACATCGTGTATATATGTGCAGTGTGCATATGTATATAAATACACATATATTTATATACACACATATCTACATATGTATATGCTTATTGAAGGCAGGATCTATTTTTTACCTTTCTTTGTATTCTAAGCACTTACCATAGTCCCTGGCACATAGTAGACATCTAACAAATGCTTGTTGAGTTTGTTTTCAATATATCTCTATCTGTCTATCTTTGAAAAGATTTATACCAGCACTATTTTTAATAGCAATGAACTGAAAACCACTGAAAACTAGGCAGACGGCTATTAGTTAAGGAATAGCTAAACAAGTTATGGTAGATGAATATAATATGATATTATTATACCATTAAAAATGATAAATTCAAGGAAACATGGGAAGATTTATGTGAGCTGATGCAAACTGAAGTGGGCAGAATGAAGAAAACAATAATCACAACTACTACAGCAATATAATTAGAAAGAACAACCAAAACGAATCTGATTGGTATGCAATTATAATGTTAAATCTGAGCCCCAAAAGATGAAAAATGTTCTTTCCTCTATGCTTTGCCCAGGTGAACCATGAATGTGGAACATTATCAGTACTGTCTGACACTGTTTTTCTGAACTGATTTTTTCTCTTTTTTTTTCTTTGTTGCAAGGATGGCTCTCTGGATAGTGGACAGAAAGAGATATTTTTAGAAGGTCATATAAGAACAAAAATATCAGAAACAAAAAATATCAGAAACAAAAAATCCAGAAATAGATTTGTAACATATAAACATTTGGTCGGAAAAGACCACTTTCTTTGCCTTCCTCCTCCCCTTCCCCACTCCCATGGCTCCTGGTTGACTGAGTAGTGGTCAACGTTATCCATACACTGATGGTTTTAACTGATGCTTATGTTCTTCTAGGTGACCTAATGCTGATTGACAGTACAGAATGCTGTAGGTGGAGCTCTCAGAACCTTAGAAGGTTATGGGCTTGTCCTCTGCCCTCACTCCCTACTAACATAGCACAGGCAGTTTCTAGCAAAGTGTCTGGAGAAAGGAAATCTAGGCTATTATTCTGTGAATGTGAGAACAAGAGAGAATCCTTCTGAATTCTAAGCCTGTTTTTATGTAGAATCTTTACCATCTTTGAAGTAACCATGAATACCGGAAAGGAAAGAGAATTTTCCAGCTAGGTTTCAAGTGACTTCAAATGGATAATGTCCTAGGATATCTCAACTAAAGTTCTCCAGGTACACTGTTAATGTCCATGTTAAATGAACCATGGCAAGCTGTCATTTCATATATAAGGAAAACCACATGGTATAGTGAAAAGAATATTGAATTTGGAGTCAAAGGGCTTAGGTTCGAATCCTTGTTCTGCTACATGATTAATTTTTATGGGCAGGTTTCCTCATTTGAAAAATGTACCAGATAAACTTTAAGGCTCTTTATAGGTCTCAGTTAAATAATCTTGCTTTACAGATAAAAACTGTGAAGGACAAAAATAATTTTTTCTGTAGCACTCCGTGGCTATCCATAGAATTAGAAACCCTGGCACAGAAGAAAGTGCACTGACTCTCAAGGAACAGGACTTGAATTTGAACTCTGCTTTCCTACTTAGCACCTGTGTGGTCATAGGCAAGTCAGTTTACTTTTCTGAGTCACGGTTTTCTGTTCTGTAAAATGAAGGTGCTAGGTTATATGGCCACTGAGTTTTATTTTAGCTCTACAACTGTGAACTTCAAACTTACTTCCAGGATCTAAGGATTCCAGTTTAAAAGAACCCGAGGACCACTTTTTCTCTTAAATCATCCCATCATCATCATCATCATCAAGCATTCGCTAACTGTTTACTCCATTTCAGGCACTTTACAAAGACCTGGTGACACTCATAAAAGCAAAAATATGCTCCAAAATGTCTTCATAGAGCTCACATTCTAATAATGGTGGGGACAACATGCAAAAAACTGTATATGTTTTCTTTCTCTCTCTCTATATATATACATACATACATACATACATACATACACACAGGTATATATATATATACATATATATACATATATACACATATATGTATTCACTAATGTTGTACATTGATGTCTCTGTCTCTTTGTGTGTGTCTGTGTGTGTGTGCGAGTGTTTCTAAACAGTATTTATGTACATATATAGGTAAAAGCACTGGATTTAGAGTCACTAAGATATGAATTCAGATCTTGCTCCAGAAAATTACTAGCTGTGTGACCCTCTATTGTCACTTAAAATCAATCTTATTTTCCTCATGCATGTACCTTCTATCCAGGGCTATTGTGAGAATATAATGAGATAACATATTCACAGCACTTTGGAACTTCAAATGTTATGTAAATGCTATTTACTTCCTTTTTCTCTCCTCTCCTCTCCTCTCCTCTCCTCTCCTCTCCTCTCCTCTCCTCTCCTCTCCTCTCCTCTCCTCTCCTCTCCTCTCCTCTCCTC